>NC_079559.1:562500-572500 GCF_015846415.1 Triplophysa dalaica
TTTTATGAATTATCCTTTTCGTATAAGGTGAATAGTATATACATATTTTGCAGCTAGTTTGGCTGCCCTGTCATCTTCTCCTAGAAGATAGTGGAGTTTTTCTGAATCACTAATAGTATTAAATGAATGATTCAATGCTTCAAATTGTGGAAAAAATGTTTCTCTTGTAGTGGTGTATTTAGGACAAACAAGAAGAAAGTGTTTCTCATCCTCTATTTGATTTAAGTCACAGTGTCTGCAAAGTCTTTCTTCTCTTACAATCAAGGATTTTTTATGTCTTCCTTTTTCTATTTCTAAATCATGGTCACAGAGACGATATTTTGAAAGGATTTGTCTTTCTTGAAATTGTTTTATTGATAAGTAGTTTGCCAGTTTGGTGGTTCTATTCAGGGCAGAATAACACTGGAGTTTGGTGTGTAGGTCAAATTCTTTTTTTAAATTTTCGTCATATTTATACTTGAGATGTTTGTCAATCTCTTTGTATATGTCAGGGTTGTGTTTCGAGTCAGATTTAGCTTGAGTTTCATTTATTAGCTGTGCTGTGAGTATGTTTAGAGGATGAGATATTGTGGGGCTTTCATTAGCAAGTAAGGCTTTATATTGAATGGATTCTGAATGGGATTGGTTGAGATGATTCCAGAACTGAAGAGCTCGTTTTTGTATCTCAATGTTTAGGGGGTATAGGCCTATTTCAGCTCTACAGGCATGGTTAGGTGTGCCTCTGTTTACTCTTAGGATGTTCTTAACAAATTCCAAATGGGTTTTTTCTAACACACTTTTATCCCAATTTTGAAAATTTAATGTTGGTCCCCAGACTTCACTTCCATACAAGAGAATTGGTTTAATGATTGCGTGATATAATTTTAACCATGTTTTAATTGGTAAGCTTAATTTACCAAATCGTGCTTTTATGGCATAAAATGCCCTACGAGCTTTTTCACTTAAAGCTTTTACTGCCAGAGCAAAAGACCCGGATGCTGACACATCAATGCCCAGGTACGTGTAGCTAGCGGTGTGTTGGAGGACTTCTCCTCTGTAAATGAACTGGTGTTTGTTTCCCTGAGATCTGGCCTTCTTCTGGAACACCATGACTCTGGTTTTGTCTAGATTGACTGTCAGAGCCCATTCCTCACAGTATTGTTCCAGCAGGGACAGGCTCTTCTGAAGTCCCTCTGCTGTTGGGGATAACAGCACCAGATCATCTGCATAGAGCAGACATTTAACCTCAGAGTCATGCAGAGTAAGTCCTGGGACACTGGAGCGCTCCAGAGTTTCAGCCAGATCATTTATGTAGATATTAAACAGGGTTGGGCTCAGAGCGCATCCCTGTCTCACTCCACGACCTTGCTGGAAGAAAGTGCTTCTGAAATCTCCAAGTTTGACCGCACATCTACTGTTCTCATACATGGACTGAATAATGTCAAATGTTTTTCCACCAATTCCAATTTTTAATAATTTGTATAATAAACCATCATGCCAAATAGAGTCGAAAGCTTTTTTTAAATCAACGAAACATGAAAATATCTTTCTTTGTTTGCCCTTAAGATTTTTGTTGATTAGAGTATGGAGAGAGTAGATGTGATCTGATGTCCGTTGTTTTGGAAGAAAGCCAATTTGTGATTTATTTAGGATGTTGTATTTTGTCAGAAATGTAACTATTCGGCTGTTTATTATATTACAAAAAAGCTTTGCAAGATTACTGCCCACACAAATACCCCGGTAATTATTGGGCTCAAATTTATCTCCTTTTTTATAAATAGGGGTGATGAGTCCTTCCGACCAGGTCTCAGGGAAGCTGCCAGACCTTAACACCAGATTAAATAGTTTTGCTAGGGCTTGAATTATATAAGGGCCGCTGTGTTTCAGCATTTCATTACTAATGTTGTCTTGTCCACATGCTTTCTTGAGTTTAAGATTTTTGATGTGTTGTGTTATTTCTGAAGTTGCGATGAATGTGTCTAATGGGTTTTGGTATTTTTTTATTGTTTTCTTTAGATCTTCTAATTTCTCCTTTGTTTCTATTTGGGGCTGATTGAGGTCTGAAGGTTTAATTTTTTGATAAAGGTTTTTAAAGTAAGAGCTCCAAATTGTGCTGCTCTTTAGTAATATGTCTGATTTGGGGCTTTCAGATTTTTTAAAGAGATTCCAAAAATTGTTTTGGTCAATGGATTCATCAATTTCCTCAATTCTAGCTTCATAATATTTATCTTTTTTGTTACAAATAAGTTTTTTATAGTTTCTCAGACAATTCGAGTAGTTGAGCCGAAGAATCTGATTGGTTGGTTCTCTATGTTTCTTATTAGCGAGCTGGCGAAGCTTTTTTCTGGTACATTTGCATTCTTTATCGAACCAAACATCTTCTTTAATTCTTTTTTTATGTATTTTATGATTGTTTTGTTGTTTCATGTTAGATATAGTCGCCAATGTTTGCAATATATAATTAAGATCGTGTGTAGCTGAATTTATATCATTGGTATCTGGAGTAAACTCTCTGGACATAAATTCATCCAGCAGTTTTAGTATTTCAGGACTGCTCATGTTTTCTTTGAAATGTTCGACATTAGATTGATTCCAAACGAACTTGGGTTTTAAAGGGATAAGTTTTTCTTGTTTGTTTGATGTTGTGACTCCATCAAACGACTGCTTCAGGTAAAGCAGTGTTTGGCAGTGGTCAGAAACTGGAAGTTGAGGTCTGACTGTGAATGCATTAATAAAGTTTGGCTCAATATCTGTCAATGAGTAATCAACCACACTGGCTCCTAGTTTGGAGCAGTAAGTAAATCTACCAAAAGAATCTCCTCTGGTTCTGCCATTTATGATGTACAGCCCTAGACCTTTACAAAGCTTTAACAACTGCTTCCCAGTTCTGTTGATGACATTGTCACAGCTGTTTCTTGAAGTAAAGACGGGTGTTGACTGGCGCATGATGTCCCCAAATATATGATCATTACCTGTGGTATTAACATAATCCATTTCTCTTCCAGTCCTTGCATTTAAGTCACCACATATAACAACATTTCCTTTGGACTGGAAGTATAAGATGTCTTTGTGTAGGTTAAGAAAGCATTCTTCTTGGTAATATGGAGAATCATGAGGTGGAAGATAAGCTGCACAGATGTAAAGATTGCTCTGGGGTAGAATAGATTTTACTTGAAGCCATATTAATGAATTTTCAATTTTGACCGTTTTTATCAGATGTTTTATATTCTCTTTGTGCCATATAAGTATTCCTCCTGAATCACGGCCGCATTTTATTTGGGATTTCTTTAGTGATGGCACAATGATCTCTCTGTAACCTCTTGGACAGTGCAAAGTCTCATTACTCCGACACCAGGTCTCATGAAATATTGCAATGTCTACATCTTTTATACTGCTAAGTAAATCTCTGTCTATCGTCTTGTTTCCAAAAGTTGAAGAGTGTAAACCTTGTATATTCCAACAACTAATTTTAAATGACTTCATAGATAATAAAAAGTGTGTGTGTGAGTTATTTCACGAGTTTGGAGCAGATGATGTTGAGTAGATGTCTTATCTGGTTGAGTTCATCAGCGGCAGGGTTTGGTGTCTGTTGGACGGCTGCGGCGTAGCTCTCTGGTTGTGATGAAGATGCAGGAGTGGAGATCTCTCTGCTCTTTGATGAAGGGTGGATGTTTCGTTCTGTCTGTGATCTGCTCTTGCTGTGTGGATTTCGGTTGTGTTCTCTTTTATTAAGTGCTGTGTTTTTCAGCACTCTTGTGAAGAGTTGTACTCCTTGCTTGTTCAGGTGCACATGGTCATACATATGATGAGGCCGAATGTCTCTATGGTATGCGAGGAAAACATTTGGAATAAGTGCACAACTTCTGGAGAGCTCTGTTTCCCTGAATCACATGAAGTGGCACATCGCTCCGTGGCAGTAACGTGGACATGGTTATGCTAGTGTCAGGGAATCTTTCTGAAGCTTTGATGGCCACCTCTCTGAGTGCAGGAGCCACGTGACCTTCTGTTGATCTTAAGTCATTGGTCCCTGTGTGGATTATGATGTGCTTGTAGTTTTCATTCAGATTTTTGTCAGACAGGATCTGAAGAGCCTTTCTTGTGTTCGGGCACCAGAACTTCTTTGCTTTCATTTTTGGGAATAAGAGTTTCTGGTTGATGTATTTCCCGTTGGAGTCGATCAGAATTAGAGCTTCTGTTTCAGTAGTGTTGTCTGAAGCGCTGCTGTGGTCTTCTGGTGAGGCTTGACTTTCATCCGCCGGAAGTGACTGATGATTCTCCGCGAGGATTACTGAACAGGTCGGGTGTTTAGCAGAAGATTCTCTACACGTGTGAACCTGAGAAAGTTGTTCCTTCATGTTGTTTATCACTTCATCTTTCTTTTGGAGTTCTAATTTAAAGATAAAAAGCTCTTCCTGCATTTCTGATTTAATTTCTGTAAATTGTTTTCCTATAATTGACTTCATTTCTCTCAGTTCTTCTTTGGTTTGTTGAAGTTCCTTTGACATCTGTTCTTTGTTTGTCTGTAAGTCTTCAACCTCTTGTCTTAGAGTCAATACATTCTTTTTAAGTTGCTCCATGTTGCTGTTATCATTCAGACATTCGGACATTATGAATTCTTTTAGTTCCACCATATCCATCTCCAGGAGTGAGAAATGTTCTTTCATTTTTGACATGGGAGACTGAGTTAATGCTGCTGTAGTTGTTGCTGTATGTTGGATGTGTTTAGGTAAAGAGTCAGTAGTAAGATCTTCATGTTTTTGTATGGAGCTTGTTTCAATCTGTGACTGCTTTTTTATTTCTGTTAAGTCCACTATAAATGAACGGAGGGCTGGATCTGATCCTTGGATCATGACAGTGCCATTTTGATAGATGTTCAGAGATAAAATTCTTGAATCTTCATTTCTTTCTTCATCTTCAAATATCAAGATCTGTCTGCCTTTACATATGCCTCTTTTTGTGATGAAGGTGAAGTGTTGACAGAAAGCATTGTGCCATAAAGAGCTGTTTTCAGTGAAGAAGAGCAGGTGACTCAAAGTATTGTGATCATTGTCAGCAAACAATGTTTCAGGATTCTCCCTAATCTGTTTCTGTCTCTGGATCTGCTTTGAGTTTTCAGAGCTCTTCTGAGAGTAAATAAAGGGGCGGGGCCAGTCTGCTGCTGTTGCCATGGCTGACTTTAGAATGTAAACACTCAACTGAAAAAAACTGTTGATCTGTTTGTTTTCAAAATTCCTATTGCGTACTATATGTGTTTATATAGCTTAAAAATACAAAATCCTAATAATATTGATGAATATAGACGGCGAAACAAGATCAAAATGTCCACTTTTCATGCAAATAAATCTCCAATAGAATTAAATTTGTCCGTTTAAGTTCCTTTTAAATAGTTCAGTCTGTACCTCCTTTGATGTTCAGTCTGTGTCCAACTTCCTATACCTCTCGATCTAAAGGGTCTCCGCTCAAGACAGGACAAGGGTCCGTACCAGGAAAATATCCAATGGCATCAGAAGTTCATTCAAGTACTTATCCAACGGTCCAGTTGATTCCTCCTCTGAAACTCAGTCTGCTAATAATCTCCACACAGGCCCAAAATTGAAATGGTCTCCACTCAAGGCAGTATAAAAAAAAATCTGCTCAAAATGTACAAAATTTTGCTCAAATAGTGATCAGGTTCTTTTTAAACTATAAGTTGTCTGTATTATAAGGTCAATTTCCTAAATTTTCATTATATTTCTGCAGCTCACAAAAAGTGTGACTGTTCATCACGGAACTCTCACTCTCTCTCTGTGGAGTTTTATGCATGACGTTGAGTCGTTGTGTTTGTGTGACAGTGATGAGTGTAAATGAGTCTCATTCATTGTGTTTATAATAACGCTTCTTTAACACACTGAGATGTGTTGCTGTGATCTCACACAGACTGATGGAGATGGTTTGAGATCATTTAAAGCATTTGCTCAACTCCAGACTGTGTGTTGATTCTGCTGTTGTTGTGTCCATCACTCAAGATTCAAGATTCAAGATTCAAGATTCAAAGGAGCTTTATTGGCATGATAAAAGAAAATTTACATTGCCAAAGCACACGATTAAATATAAACATGCAGAAATACAGATTAAGATAAAAAATAAGATAGAATAAAATTAAAAGTCTATAAGTAAAAATCTATATATATATACATCTCAATATAAACAGAAAAAGAGTTTTAATTAAAGTTCTCAATGAGGGTCTCTCATTTCACTCTCTCTCTCTATGTGTGTGTTTGTGTGCATTATATATGTGTGTATGTGTAGTTTGTATTATTCATATATACTAGCACACACAAGGCCTCAGAGCTCCAGACACGAAATTAAAAGCCACAGGAATGTCATTTAGATTTAACAAGGCGTCTGCAGAAGCCGGAGTGAATATGAATGGGCAGAGAGTTCTTCTCATTGTCCCTGCGGCAGGTCGTGTTCGCTCTTTATTCTTTAGAAGTGTATCGGAGCGTGTCTGTCTCTCCGGCGATGACCCGGGCCGCAGGGGTCAGTCACTGAGCTCCAGATCTCTGGAGAGGACAATAGACCTGATCTCAGGACACATCCGCTGGAGAACAAAGAACACAAGAGTCTTGAACATCGCAATGGAAACAATGTTTAACATCGGCATCTCCTGAAGTCTAGCTTCAGACACCACGAAATATAAAAAACAATATCTTACAAACAGAGAAAGAGATAGAAAGAGAGAGAGAGAGAGGGGGGGGGTGTTGTGCTTCTCATGGGATGTGTCTAGCGTGACCTCTTGACCTCCTGTGACACTACACACACACACACTTCCTCTCATCAGTAGGTTCTGTTGATCACAGCTCACACTCGTCTGTGTTGAATGTGTTCACTGCTGTGTGTCGTCTGAGGGTCCGGCTCAGGGGTGTTTCTAGACCTAAACTTCTACAGGCCCCCTTTACTTTTCTTCTTAAAAACCTGCAGCGTGTGACACAATGCACTATATAACCTTCTCTTGCTTAAACCACTATTCCTGCAGTGCTACAAACCTGGGGAAACAGTAAACATTGATGTATTTAAAAAGATTTAATCTTCAACATGCTTAACATGAACTTTTTTTAACATGCTTGCATGCACTGCATGCAAATATTTTGGAGTCGATTCCTATTACAATTCCTGGTTTGGGAATCAAATTAATAGATTCCCACTTTTTTTATACAAATTTTTATTGCTTTACAATTTTCTAAGCATTCACTTTTTACATTTATTAATAGTTTTTTGTTACTATAACAAAAACCTTATACAAATTCCAATGTATCATTAATAATATCATTAATAATCTAATCTAAATAATAATAATTCTAATCAATAATGTGATTGTTACTAGTGAGAAAGCAATTTAGAAATCTACAATTACTTTTAGATTAATTGATATCTGAAATATATTTCCTGATATCAGAGATACCAAATGCAACATGTTAAAATTAATTCAGTTGTCAAGAATGAGCATTTCAACTAGTGAAAATTGAATTCTTGAAATTTGAAATTTCCATTTTTACTAGTAACAAGTTAATTGTTGATATCCAAAATTGTGTTTTTTACTAGTAAGAATTGCATTTCTGATATCTGAAATAAGATTTTTAACATGTAAGAAATGTATTATTGATATCTGAAATTGAATTTCAATGGAAGTCTATTGTTGTGTGGCCACTTATGCCTTGTGTGTCTCTGTTACGCCATCAAACTGAAGTGTGTCTTTGTAAAATATTTCATTTAATGTTAATCCTTTGTGTGTGCGTGTGTGTGTGTGCGTGTGTAAATGTGTATCTGCGTGTGTGTCATTAAAGCATTGAAGGATCTCCTCAAATCACACACAAATAAACAAATGACAGTATAAATCCCATTTAATATATTTCTATTGAAATAACACAAATGAAAGCAAACAGAAGCGTTCAGAGATTGACAAATACTTTCATTGGTATTCTTCCAGTATTGAGGATGGTATTTGTAATAATCAGTGTGATGTGACGAGACGTTCACTGTGTGATGAGTTGTTAGTCGATCAGATGAGTGTGTTTCTGTAAGATCTCTGGAGGAGAAAATCTTCTCAAGTTTGTCCTACAATAACACTTTCCTCTCATCACACAATTTATAAAATCACATTACACAGTGTTTCTTCTTTCATGAGCATCCAGATGATCTGATGCATTATGGGAATGGAGTTTGTGATCTGGCTTTAATCTGTGAGAGTTTCTGAGATGATGTTTCATTGTGTTTCTTATGTTGTAATGATTCTCTGGTGTGTTTATTTTATTTCTCTGCACATTCTTACAGTAACTGACAATGGAAACACAGTGAATGCGTTCAGACATGAGAGATTACGATGTATTTCCTTAAAAAAAACACATGTAAGAGAGGAAAGTGTTGATGATTTACTGTGGACTCGAGGGAGAGTGAGTCTGTGTTGTTTTTGCGCGTTTCGACTGCAATCAGAGTAACAATCACACAAACGCGTTACATGTAAGTCATATATATATATATTTGCTTTATTTGTAGGGTTTTTGATTTTATATTTAGTGAGTGAGAGTGAGTGAGATAGTTAACTGTACTGTACATGTATGTTAGGGTTAGCTTTCCTATAGCTCAGTGGTAAGAGCATTGTGTTAACAACGCAAGGTTGTGGGTTCGATCCCAGGGGATTGCAAATACCTATGTAAAATGTATAAGATACAGCAATGTAAGTCACTTTGGATTAAAGCGTCTGCCAAATGCATTAATGTAAATGTTTGTTGAGTGCGTGTGTGTGTGTGTAAGTGTACAGTATGTGTATGTTGTGTGTCAGTAATGCGCTGGCAGTAGAATCATTTGAATGGATGGCGTGAGGGATATTTATTCTTCTTCTTCTCTTAAGTGCATTGATGAAACTCTCTGTTGCTCTTGAAATTGAATTATCTCTTAACTTCACAGGAGAACAGAAATGTGATTTAGTCAGATGATACTCACGGCTGTGACCCTGTGTTGACCTCACATATTACTGAACACCAATCAGGAGACACGTTACACATGCTACTCTCACTTCCTGTGAAGAGAAATATAAACTCTCTCTTTTTTTCTCTCTCTCTCTATTTTTCTCTCTCTCTCTATGTCTCTCTCTATCTCTCTCTCTCTCTCTCTCTGTTTCTCTCCCTCTCTCTCTCTCTCTCTCTCTATGTTTCTCTCTCACTCTCTCTCCCTCTCTCTCTCTGCAGCTCTGATCGCCATCGGTCAGTACAGCAGCACTATTGAGACGGTGGACGCTGGTTGGTGTAAGGAGATCACAGATCAGGGTGCCACACAGATCGCCAGGAGCAGCAAATCTCTGCGTTATCTGGGTCTGATGAGGTGTGATAAGGTAAACACACACACACGCACACACACGCACACACACACACATTATACTGTAAAAGAGTTTAGATTTCATTCTGTCAGCAGATGTGATGCTCAGCTGCAGGTTGCACCCGTCTCTCTCTCTATCTCTCTCTCTCTCTCTCTCTATATATATATATATATCTCTCTCTATCCCTCTATGTCTCTCTCTCTCTCTCTCTCTCTCTCTCTCTCTCTCTCTGCTATCTCTCTCTCTCCCTCTCTCTCTCTCTCTCTCTCTGCTATCTCTCTCTCTGTCTCTCTCTCTGCTATCTCTCTCTCTGTCTCTCTCTCTGCTATCTCTCTCTCTCTCCCTCTCTCTCTCTCTCTCTCTCTCTCTCTCACTGCTATCTCTCTCTCCCTCTCTCTCTCTCTCTCTCTCTCTCTCTCCCTCTCTCTCTCTCTCTCTCTCTCTGCTATCTCTCTCTCCCTCTCTCTCTGTCTCTCTCTCTGCTATCTCTCTCTCTCTCCCTCTCTCTCTCTCTCTCTCTCTCTCTCAAGATTCAAGATTCAAGATTCAAAGGAGCTTTATTGGCATGATAAAAGAAAATTTACATTGCCAAAGCACAAGATCAAATATAAACATGCAGAAATACTGATCTCAATATAAACAGAAAAAGAGTTTTAAATAAAGTTCTCA
>NC_079559.1:577500-595000 GCF_015846415.1 Triplophysa dalaica
TCACGTGTTTGAAGAACGTTTGAAGAACGATGAGTATTGAGTGTGTGATGTATAGATATAGAGAGGTGAACGGCACTTGTTTGATGATGTTTACTCTCGTGAAACTGTAAGCAGTGGTTTGGAGTTGTAAAACGATGTACGTTTTTTTTTGTTGCATTTTACTCACCTTACATACAGTGTAGGGAATTAACTACAAATATCTGATGATTCCAGCCTGTGATGTGTTAGTAGTGAGAGATGCTGAGTGATCTAGAGAGGTTAGTTGCCTCGCTCATCCTCCCGTCTTTGCCTGTGGTATTTGCTCATTCACACTACCAGGGTATTTTTATATGGTATAAACTAGCTGAAGCCTGTAGCAGTCGCACTGAGTTTAGTTACAGCGTTTCTGTTGCTGTACCCGGTGATTTGAGTCAAATAAAACACAAAACACAATTGTACTGAAAAGACTCCTGCTGTCATTTGAACACACGTCTGGTCTGAATCATGAGATTGTTTTTATTGTCATGTTCAAAAGGATGTTTTCACAACGGACCACGGTATTATACCATGTTTGTGCATGTGACATATAGAACGACAACACACGATTCATTCAGTATCTCCACAGGGTCACCTTTACACTCAAGGTGAGTTTCTGCTGAGCCTCTGAGACTCAATACTAATTCAAAATGAAAGAAAAGAGTTTGATGTGCTCTTCAGAGTGAATCCTGAGGTGTTTAATGTATCTGATGAAGTGAATGGTGAAGAGCTTAAGAGATGTGACTCAATGATCCACTCAAAGTGTCTCTTTTGTCTGAAGGTCACAACAGTAACCCAAAACTTTCTGTTATTGATGTGTCTTGTCTCAGACACGAACTGTTGAATATGAGTTACAACTCTCGATCTCGCCTCGCCGCCGTGTGGTCACGTGTTGCTTCATGGAGCGCTCAAAAGTTCCAAACAAATCCATGCTGTCGATTGAAAAGGATTGTACAGGGATTGACAACAGCAACTGTATGTGCATAAATGTAGCTAAATATTATGCACATTGTGTACAGTGATTGGAAACATGGGAATCAATCTTGGGAGTAAATCGTGGGAATCAATTGTTGGGAGTCAATCGTTGGGAGTCAAACGTTGAGAGTCAAACGTTGGGAGTCAAACGTTGGGAGTCAAACGTTGGGAGTCAAACTTGGGAGTCAGACCCTGAAGCTTCACCTCAGTTTGGTTTTGAAAGACAGCTGAATTAGTTCAATATTAAATGCGCTGTTGATTTATTTCAGGTGTATTTTCTCTTCTTGTTATTGTGAAGGTTGAAGGCGTCTGTTTGATGTCTGATATGAAGGACCTTCAGAAGTAATGACGTCTCTAAATATTCATGTGGTTATTAAACTCTAAACGGCGTCTCAAAATCTCTTCGCTGGGGACAAAGAGACTCGTGAGGTGTCCATGTGAAGTCTTGGTCTGAAGAAACCTTCCTGTTGTGTTCTTATGATACACTGATGTGAGTAACACTCAACTAACAGCTAAGTTCTGTTTATCTCAGCCGGTCGCTGTCATCTCACTTTTATCCTCCACGCATCTATATAGCCGCCCTGAACTCTAAATTGGAGGCTTCCAAAAATCTAGTTATCTTTTTTTACTGACCCCTCCATCGGTCCTACAACAGACACCAAACACTGTCACAAAACCACACAGTCATGTTTAAACCAGACTCACGTCAGACCTGCTTGTGTTCGCTCCGTCACGCAACTAACAGCATCTTTTCGCATGAACATCAAAACATGTTCCAGCTCAAGACATCGTTCAGACGCTTCAGTGAGTTCACAGGTGATCCTTAGTGATATAGTTCGTATGTTTTGCACGGTTTATTATTTGTTATATGTTGTTTTATCATTTATAATAAATAAATAATATAGTATAGTATATATAATATTATTTCTATAATACTGAAGATGTGGGGATGTCAGTATGATTTTGTTTGTGAATGTATGATGTCAGTTCTCCTCACAAACTCCTTTACTCCTCTTTCTCAAGCAGATCTGAGCGTAACAAACATGTTTTAAAAGTGTTGTAGTTGTGTTAAATCATGTTTTAGAACACACAATATTATACAGTATAATGTCAGTCTTTTCAATATCTTCACAGCACTAGAACAATCCATATAATATCATGTCATTCAATGCAATGATTGTCATGCAGAAGTGTGACTTTGGATGATATGAAAACAACACAAGACTAGAACTGATCTTAGTTCGTGTCGTGTGAATCATATTACACATTGTTGGGCCTGTACATTTCAATACATTTCGATGAATATTCATCAGATTATACACAATTACAGTTGTGTGAAAAAGTATTTTTCCCCCCTCCGGATTTTTTTTCTTTGTGTTGAAATCAAGTGAGAACATCTTTATTTCATGCGTGATGTGTTACTCGTATGCAGATGTGAGAGCGGATGAAAGTATTATTTGTGCAGGTCTTTGTTTTAAAGGGTAAAGGTCACAGAATAAGACCTGTTTTCATCTATTAACAGAACATGATAAGAATAATCAGGAGGTCTTACATCACACTGAACTTCTGCTGTCTATCTCTCTCTTTACAGCATATGACAGACAGGTTTTATTATTTAGAAATTCATTTCCCTTCCTGTTAGATGAAAGAACGTCCTTTTACATGACACTTTTATGAGTTGTGTCTTGTCATGATGTCAAAAGGAAATCATGTCATTGAATATCATCTGATGAGCATTAGTGTAGTTTACAGTAGAGAACACACCTGAAGTCTCTTGAGATTCATTCATCAGGTTCTTTTTCATTCAGAGATGTGTCTCAGTAATTCGGGCGATAAATGAAAAGTCTGGTGGTGTCTTGAAATAGCTGAAGTGTGTGACACAGGTGTCATGAGACATGATATCAGATCAGTGTCGTTTAAAATAGAGCTAGATATTGACTTTAATGTCTGTATAGATACAAATGTTAAAGTCTGCAAATGAATCCACAAAATGCCGACTTTTGATTAAATGTCTTTATGGCTTGGAGGTGAAAAGTCACAGAAGTGTTGTATTATCTACAGCTCAAGAAAACAAGAGTTTGTCGTTGGACTTTTGACTAAACTTGAAATTTTCTAAGACACAAACTTTCTGACACATCACTTCTGTATGTCTCAAGTCACTCTAACTGGACATGTTCATGCGTGTGTGTGTGTGTGTGTGTGTGTGTGTGTAAGAGCAGGACACTGAGCTCTGGGACATTCAGCTCAATCAATAACTGTTCATGGTTTTGCTGAGATCGCAGACCTGTCTGAGTGTTTCAGCAGAAGATGTAGCACTGATCTGGGGTCTGTGTGAGTCTGTGTGTGTGTGTGTGTGTGTGTAGGGTAAACCCTACGGTATGGGGACAAAATCCTCATGAAGTTTGCAATATGCAAAATCCTTGTCCTTGTGGGGTCATTTTTTGGTCCACATGAGGAAACAAGCTTATAAACCATACAGAACTTTTTTGAAAATCTGAAGAGCAGAAAGTTTTGTGTGATCGTGAGGTTAAGGGGCAGAGAATATGATATACAGTTTGTACATTATAAAAACCATTGTGTTTATAGAATGTCCCCAGAAAACATGGAAACCCAACATGTCTGTGTGTGCACGTGGGATTTTACATTTTTACATTTTTAGGCATTTGTCAGACGCTTTTATCCAAAGCGACTTACAGTGCACTTATTACAGGAACAATCCCCCTGGAGTAACATGGAGTAAAGTGTCTTGCTCAAGGACACACTGGTGGTGGCTGCTGGGATCGAACCAGCAACCTTTGATTTACCAGTTCAGTGGTTTAACCCACTAGACCACCATCTCCACTCATGGGGACTCGTGTCACCGTTGGGACAAAATTGAGCCCATGGGCAAAAAAGCTTTTCCCTTTCTGTCGGTCTCTCGACGTTGTGTCGAGAACGACAGATGGGGTTCGCCCTTGAGAACCAATCAACTCTGACTACTATAGAAAAGGCCAATGAAATTTGGCGAATGCAATTTGCATGCCGGGCTCCGCCCCCGGAAATCCGGTATAAAAGGAGGCCGGCGTGCAGCATTCACTTACCTTTTGTTCTTCAGAGCCATCGCTCATGAGTACAACTCAGGATTCAATCCTCTACAACTACACGCTGGTGCTAGGACGTGTTACAGCGGATCGTCCCTTCCTGCAGCGACCTTCCCCTGGGCGTCTCGGCGGTTCCGGAGGTGTTAGAGATTTTTTCTAAAAGTCCTTTTCAGGACTAACTGAGCATTCTCCAGCGTGGCATGTCCCGCTGTTCTCTTGGGTGCGGCACCCTCATCGAGGAGGGGGATGGACACGATCGCTGCATTAGGTGTCTGGGCGTCCAGCACACTGAAGCAGCGTTTGTTGACACATCTGCCTGCACTGCGGGCAGATTGTCATTCAGAAGTTGCGGTCACGGGTGGCTGTCTTCCTACGGGAACCAGCCACCATTTCGTCTGCTACCCGGGCTGTGACATCTGTGGCTACGGCCCCGATGACCACCCACGTTAGCAGCGTTAGTGATACGGGGAACTCTGCGAACGTAAACCCGCCAGCCAAGTGCTCACGGGCCGATCGCACCCCGATTCGCTCTTCTGAACGTTCCCCAACCGGCGGTGGCATACCGTCCGGATCCTCACGCACACACTCGGAAACGATGTGTGACGTAGATGAGATGTCGCTCGCAGCATCGGAGGGAGACTGGCATCCGACTCTGCCGAATCCAAACTCCACCCCCAGCGGTCGAGTTCAGGAGGAAGCAGAAGTGATGTCATCCGTGCTAACCCGGGGATACGTGGTTCCCGAGGTCGGTGCGCGGTGCAAACCGCGCCCACCCCGGGTGCCATGTTTTTCCCGGAGGTGCATGAGGAGCTGTGTAAAACTTGGAACGCTCCACTCACGGACCGTTCCAGTGAAACCAGCTCCGGCTCCCTTACTTCCCTCGATGGTGAGGCAGCCAAGGACTGCGTCGAGATCCCCCGGGTGGAACGTCCGCCTGCGGTGCACCTGTGCCGCGGACGGCTACCACCTGGGGGGGGATCGACCACTCCTACCGTCCAAAGCACGTAAGACTTCGGCATCACTGGTGTCGAAAGCTTGCGATGTTGCGGGCCAGGCTGCCTCCTCTCTCTATGCCTTGGCCATCCTGCAGGTCCGCCAGGCCAGGGCGTTGAGAGGGCTCCACGAGGGTAAGGCCGACCCGGGTATAATGCAGGATCTCCGTGCCACCGCTGACAGCGCTCTACGGGCGACTAAGGCGGCGGCACGGGCCCTGGGTCGGACGATGTCCACGGTAGTGGTCCAGGAGAGACACCCCCGGCTATACCTTGTGCAGAAGAGTGACAGCAAGGAAGTCCGCTTTCTTGATGCACTCATCTCGCAGGGTGGGTTGTTGGTAACACCGTCGAGGACTGCGCTCAGCAGTTTTTTGACGGCGAAGCAGACAGTGGCAATTAACCACATTTTTTTCACGCCGCGACTCGGCCGCCTACAGGCCTCCGAGATCTCACGTGACGTCTGCTTCCCTGCAACCCAGGACCCTTTCGACATCGGCTCCGGTTCCTGTGCCCCCACAGGCGGCACCCCGGAAGCAGAGGTCGAGGGGGAAACCTCCACCCCGTCAGCAACCTCCTCGCGAGAAGGGACACTGACGGGAAGACCCCAGGGAGAACAACATCGGGCCCGAACCTTCACAGCCACGGCTCTGATCGGTCGGTACGGGACGAATCCTGCCTCGTCACCAAAGCCGGGCCCTTGTTAGGGCTTGGCGCCCACTTACTCACTGAGTTTTCTGTTCTCCCCGGGTTTACTTGCAGCCGATCGCACACTCCACTGGACTGTGCTCGGCGAACCGACCTCACACCCTGGCGAGGCGTGAGGTCGTACACATATGACAGCCGTCACCACTCTCAAACCGACAGTGCGTGCCGTTGTCCCGCCAGGCAGGTAAGCAGGCGGAGCAAAAACCTTCCCTCCGGGGACTCCCCGCGACATGGTTAGCTCCGCCAGCCGACGAACCACCCCCCGTGGGAATGATGAAGCAGACCGTCCCCTTGGTCACCCTGTCACAGTCCCTGGGAGCTCGAGAGCTGCCCACACGGTCTCGCTGGCTAATGAGGGCGGTCCGTCTTGGTTACTCGATCCAGTTCGCCAGAGACTCACCCAAGTTTCGGGGCATCATCTCTCCCTCTGTCAGAGGCAGGGACGCCTCCGTACTTCGGGTAGAGGTCACCACCCTTCTGGCAAAACAGGCATCGAGTTCGTCCCTCAAAACCAAGATGTTCAGTGGGTCACCACCCGCACTTCATCGTTCCCAAGAAAGACGGCGGGTTGCCCCCAAAGGCTGCGTACCCTGAACAGAGCACCTTCACAAGCTGCCATTAAGGGTGCTCACACAGAGGCGCGTCCTGACATCTATGAGGTGTCAGGATTGGTTCGTGGCAATCGACCTGAAGGACGCTTACTTTCATGTCTCGATCCTCCTCGACACCGGCCGTTCCCACGGTTCGCGTGCGAGAGGCGGGCATATCAGTACAGAGTCCTCCCTTTCGGTCTGTCCCTGACCGCCCTTTCTCCCTGAGAGGAGGAAGGCGAGCGGGTACTAAACTATCTCAGCGACTGGCCTATCTTGGCACACTCGCGAGATCTGTTATGTACACAAAGGGACCTGGTGCTCCGGCACCTAGGTCGATTGGGACTCCAGGTCAACCAAGAGAGGGGCAAGCTCTCCCCAGTGCAGAGCATCCTCTTTCTCGGTATGGAACTCAGCTCTGTCACCATGTCGGCACACCTGTCCGCAGTTGTGCCCAACCAGTGTTGAACTGTCTGAAATGAACATTTTAGGCAGACAGCGGTCCCCCTGAAACAATTCAGAGGCTCCTGGGACACATGGCGTCCTCGCGGGTTAATACCCCTCGAGTTGATGCACATGACACCGCTCCAACACTGGTTTCAGAGTCGAGTCCCGAGGAGAGCGTGGCACACCGGCAGCAGGCGCATGGTGATGCCGCCCTGCTGCCGACGCACCATAACCCCTAGTCTTTATGACTTTTTCGACGGACTCAGGTCCATTTGAGCAGGTTATGAGGCAGGTCGTGGTGACGACTGAAGTCTCCCTGCAGGGGTGCGGTGTAGTGTGCAACGGGCACGCAGGTGGGGTGTTGGACGAACCCCTGCCTGCGCTGGCATATCAATTGCCAAGAGTCGTGGGCTATGCTACTTGCACTGAGCAGGCTACGGCCTCTCGTGCGAGACATGCACGTGCTGTTCCGAGGACAGCACTATAGCTGTAGCGAATACAGATCGTCAGGGTGGCGTTCGCACACAGCAGCTAAACACAACTTGCTCGACGCCTCCTCCGGTGGAGTCAACAGGTGACTCGTCCCCTGCAGGCCACACACCCCGGGCAAACTGAACTAGACAGCCGACGTGCTTTCTCGCCAGTTTATGCCTCGTGGAGAGTGGCGACTCCACCCCCGTGCAGTCCAGCTCATTTGGAGGCTGTTCGGATAGGCCCAGGTAAAACCTGTTCACCTCCCGTAACACCACCATTTGCCCGCTTGATAGTCCCTGCCCTCGGCACGGATATCCTTGCGCACAGCTGGCCGCGGGATGGGCGGAAGCACACCTTCCCCCCCCCAGGAGCCTTCTTGTACAGACTCTGTGCAAGGTCAGGGAGCAGGAGCACCAAGTGTTATTGGTTACACCACACCGGTCTAACCGCACTTGGCCTCAGAGCCGATGCTCTGGACAGCGACTCCCCCTGAACCATTCCCCTGACAGAGGACCTGCTCTCTCAGGGGAAGGACACGTTCTGGCATCCCAGATCAGACCTCTGGAACACCCATGTCTGGTCTCTAGACGGGACGAGAAGATCCTAAGATGGCTACTCCCCCTATACGGCTGAGACCATCACCCAGGCTAGGGCCCCATCTACTAGGCGGTTACACGCCTCTAGACGGTGCCTCTTCTCGTCCTGGTGTCTTTCTCAACGAGAAAGACCCACTGAGGTGCTTGATCAGGATTGTGTTCCCCTCCTCACGAGACTGGAGACTAACATCTCCCTTCCACACTGAAAGTGTATGTAGTCGCTATTGCCACTCATCACGACTCAGTCGGTGGAAAGTTTCTAGGGCAACACGACCTGGTCACCAGGTTCCTAAGCAGCGAGAGGGCGGAATCCGCCTCATCTCCGCTCCATACCCTCTTGGGACCCTAAGTGGTCCTGGGGAGCCTCAGGGCCCCCCCAAAGAGCCCCTCGGAGGTTCCGATCTTCCTCATAGAGTAAGACGGCCCTCCTGACGGCGCTCACTTCCTTCAAGAGGGTAGGGGACCACCGAGCATCCTCCGTGTCCCTGGATTGCCTTAAACTCGGCCCTGGAAACTCTCACGTTATCTTGAGACCCAGGCCCGGATGCGTGCCCAAGAAGTTCCCATTACTCCCTCCGGGGCCAAGTGGTGAACTTGCAGGCGCTCCCCATAGGGGAGGAAGACCCAACCCGATTAGTGTTGTGTCCAGTACGTACTGGACCGCACGCAGAGCTCTGAAGCTCTGACCAGCTCCGTGTCTGTTGGAGGACAGCAGAAGGGGAAGGCTGTCTCCAAACAGAGGCTGGCGCACTGGGTCGTGGACGCCGTTACGACGGCATCCCGATCTCAGAATCTCCCATGCCCATTGGCAGTGAGGGCTCACTCCACACGGAGTTTAGCCACCTCCTGGACACTGGCAGAAGCGCCTCTCTAGCAGACATCTGTAGAGCTGCGGGTTGGGCTATGCCCAAACACCTTCGCAAGGGTTAACAACCTTCGCGTAAACCCGGTGTCAGCCCACGTCCTGCGTGGCGACATGTAGGACTGGCATCCGGGGGGGCGTATGCCTGCGAAAGCACCTTTCCACCCTCTAACAGGTTGGGTCAGTGTGCTATTTACCTTTTCTTCTTACCCGAACACATCGCTAAGAAACTGGTACCTCACCAGCCTCCCTTCTTACCCAGACACTGGTTAAGAATAGGCATTCCATCCATCACCAAACAAGCACCCCCTGGGGGCTGGCTGGGCAGAGCAGCCTTCCCCCTTAGGCCGGGATACCATGTGAGCTATCACAGATAGCTCTAACCGGACCTAGTGCTACCGGACGTCTGTAACACCCCCTCCGTGGGCTGTTCCGTCTGATGTATCCTCATGAGAATGGTTCCCACTCCTGGTAACCCATGAGCTTCCCCAGGTGGGCCTCCACCTCGCGGTTAACTACTCAGTCCGCACGTTCCATGCGTTCTCCTCCAAGGACGAGACCATACCTATATCCACCATATTCCTCCCCACGGGTAGGAGGTGGCCTCTGTAGCGCTTCTCTGATTAAGAGTCGCGCTTACCCGGTGTAAACTGATCTGGACGGCCTCTCGCCTATAGAGAGCTAAGGCCCCGTCCGTGAAAGTTACCGGTCAGGGCTGTACCCATCTTTCTCCAAGAAAGCTCTGGAACCCCCCGACCACCACACTGGAAGGTTACAGTCTCACGAAAGCTTCGAGATGACACGCCCAGGCTTGTTACCGTCGCTTCGCTAGAGATTGTGACGCGATACAGCGTTGTGGCGTTTTCCATAGGCAACCCCATCTGTCGTTCTCGACACAACGTCGAGAGACCGACAGAAAGGGAACGTCTTGGTTACGTATGTAACCTCAGTTCCCTGATGGAGGGAACGAGACGTTGTGTCCCTTATGCCACGAACACGTATCGTATTCTGCTGCAGTTTGAGAGGTCTCAGGCTCTTCAGAACAAAGGTAAGTGAATGCTGCACGCCGGCCTCCTTTTATACCGGATTTCCGGGGGCGGAGCCCGGCATGCAAATTGCATTCGCCAAATTTCATTGGCCTTTTCTATAGTAGTCAGAGTTGATTGGTTCTCAAGGGCGAACCCCATCTGTCGTTCTCGACACAACGTCTCGTTCCCTCCATCAGGGAACTGAGGTTACATACGTAACCAAGACGTTAAATTGTACAGAACAATATTTTTTGAAAATCTAAAAACGCTAAAAGTTTTCTATGATTTTTATGGCAGGGGTGTCTAATGTCGGTCCTGGAGGGCCACAGTCATCCAGAGTTTAGCTCCATCTTGGTTCAACACACCTGTTTGGAAGTTTCTAGTCTGTTTTGTGAGACGTCGATTAGGTGTTCAGGTGTGTTTGAATAGGGTTGATCTGAACTTTGCAGGACACAGGCTCTCCAGGACTGACTTTAGACACCCCTGATTTAGGGGATAAAATCAAGGGTTTGTACATTGTAAAAATCATAACGCCTATTGACTGTCCCCACGGAGATAATAAACCATGTGTGTGTGTAGTATGAATGATTTTCTGATGTGAAACAACCGGATTCACTTTTAGTCTGTATCTGGCTCAGATGCGATTGCTGAACTCCTGCTGTGTGTTCAGGTGTTTTTATGGTTTTTCAAGAGACCAGATTTACAATTTTCACCTGCTGTGCAGTAAAAGAAGTGCGAAACCCCACAGATTTACATTGACCTGAGCATACATGAAAAATCACACAGTATACTTGTAATAATGTTTATGTAATATAATAGTCTAGTGCAGAAAGTGTGGTATAACATGTATTTACTACAGTTTATCAATTCATTAATACTGTGGTTTACACACTAATAATTACTGTAAATTTTTTGCCGTGTACAATTTCTCCAGTTTACTGTAGTTAATACTAAAGTGTACGACAGTTTTTATATGTAAGACATCTGTGATTTCTGATTGTCATTTTGAAGCATTTTCATAAGGATCAAAAGTGAAGTATTTAATACAAATATTACAATTCAAAAGCATGGTTAATGTGTGCTGGAAGCGCTCAGATGAACGGCTCAGATCATTTATTGCAGGATAGTGAGGTAAAGGGGTAATTTCAGGGTAAAAGTGTTGGAATGAGGATTCCAGGTTAGCAGTAAATTACTGTAGTGTAAACTCCACAGAGATGCAGATGTGTAATGTTTCACAGATTTATGTGCACATCTCATTTTCATTAAGTTTAGCACAATCCTCCTGCGACTGTTTGGACTTTTCCATGACGGATGACTTCGTATCTTTTGGCCTTCTGAGCCCATGTGTGTGTCTGTGGGATTGTGTTTTGATTGTGTTTTATATGCACACATAACACACGCACATTTCTTTCTCTTTGCAGCACACGGAGTGAAATATGTGCTCAATATCTCCAGCTTCACGTTCACATTCAGTTTAAAAGGTTTTTCACCTCAAACCACTTCTGTGACCTTTCAAGATTTCATTTCATTACACGATCGCCAAGATAAACTGTTTCATAAAACATAAACTGAGTTTGAAGCTCATTTCCAGCTTGTGAATGTTTGTACACTTGTGTACAGTATGAGCTGCATTGGATGTTGTTACTGAAACACACAATCATGACAAATGAAATTAAAAGTGAACTAATAGTTTCCATTTACACTTCAATTACAGTAGTTTTTACAAAGTGGCTTACAAATGAGATTTAACATTGTGCCCTAACAGAGATCCATTTTCAGAAGAATCAACATCACAGCAGATTAAAGCTCTCTCTCTCTCTCTCTCTCTCTCTCTCTCTCAGTCTCTCTCTCTCAGTCTCTCTCTCTCTCTCTCTCTCTCTCTCAGTCTCTCTCTCTCTCTCTCTCAGTCTCTCTCTCTCTCTCTCAGTCTCTCTCTCTCTCTCTCTCTCTCAGTCTCTCTCTCTCAGTCTCTCTCTCTCTCTCTCAGTCTCTCTCTCTCTCTCTCTCTCAGTCTCTCTCTCTCAGTCTCCCTCTCTCTCAGTCTCTCTCTCTCTCTCTCTCTCTCTCTCTCAGTCTCTCTCTGTCTCTCTCTCTCTCTCTCTCTCTCTCTCTCTCAGTCTCTCTCAGTCTCTCTCTCTCTCTCTCTCTCTCTCTCTCTCTCTCTCTCTCTCTCTCTCTCTCTCTCTCTCTCTCTCTCTCTGTGTCTCTCTCTCTCTCTCTCTTTGTCTCTCTCTCTCTCTCTCTCTCTCTCTCAGTTGATTCCGACTTTGTTCAAAAACAGAGATTTCCTTTAATCCATAAAAAACACACAAAACTCATAATTTTAGTTCACAGAAACACACACAATGACAACTTACTGTGTTCCTTTTGTGTGTTTGCCAGAGTTATTATAGTTTAGATTTTAGTTTTACTAATTATTTTTAGAATTTTAGGTTTATGTTACGTTTAGTTAAAGTTTTAGTAACTTTGGTATACGCCTTTTTATAATTTATTGTTTTATGTTTCTATATAATATTACTTATTTTTGGTTTTATTTTTTGGTTATTATTATAATTGAACTGAACTTCAGTTTATTTTGGGTCAATATTTGATTTGATTTTACTGAACAGAAACCTTTTCAAAGAACTAAATTCAGCAAATTATAATAATCTCGGTGTGTGTGTGTTTGTGTGTGTTTGTGTGTGTTTGTGTGTGTTTGTGTGCGTGTGTTTAATCTGTTTCAGTGTCAGTGAAATCTTACGGTCTTTAATGTTCAGAGAGACTTAACTTGCACGTTTAATGCTACATCAGTTAAATTAAATGTTTCAGGTCTGTTTGCTAAAACACAGTTAATTTCTGTGGCTGATAAATTATAAAGGAGTCTAATGCAGAACACAATCGATATGTTGATGTCTGACTGACGTGAGATATTGATCTGACATTCTGTCATTACACGACTTCTGTGCTGCAATGAAACACATTATTTCAATTTGAGAATGACTGGAGTCTGAGCACAAGAGCGTGAAACACGCAGATGGATCTAATGAGATTGTGAGGAATGAGCTGTACTTTTTTTGTGCTTACGATTTTTCTCCAGTATAATTTGAAGTAAAATGTTTTTAGTAAGAAAGTCAAGTTTACAATAGAGGTGCTTTTAGTTCAGTCTCTGAGTGGAAGGACAGACTGCTTCAAACGACGTTTATGAGCTTGTTTGAGCTGTAACACCAGTAGTTTGTTCAGAAGAAAACACTCTTGTGTTTGTATCAGCGCAGCAGGTCAATTGTGTAGCAATTTTCTGCCGATGGGAGCCGCCGCACCTTCACGACTCTAATTCACCATCTGCTGGAGGCCACGGAGGCAAACCGGCCACAATCCCATAATTCTGCTGTTATGTGATTTACTTTTGCTGGCTCACACAAGCACTCTCGGTGTGCTGCCCGCTGATCTATGGAAATGACAGAGAACACTAAACCAACGGCAGGAGGTGCAGCCACTGGAAGGAATCGCGCCGCCATCTTGGAATGCCCAAACGACAGAGGCCGTCATTGACTTACAGTCAAAATGATGATCTAAGATTTCCGCTTTTGCAGTGCATAGCAGACGCACGATTAGGCTTTAAAGTCCCCGTGAACCGGAAATTGCGATTGTTTTTTTCTCCTGTATACTGACAACGGGCAAACTAGCGGTCTCTTTTGTGAAACGCGGAATCACCGAAACTGCAATTCATCAACTGGCCGCTAGAGGCGGGCTCCAAAACAGAGCGCAATCTCATTGAGCCTCGTGTTACAATGGCCAACTTCACAGCACAAAAAAAACATGTTTACAGCTGCTACAAAGATATATTTTGGTCTATATATGTAATTTTGCCCTTCGTGACAACTGTGTGGTGGAGAATATTTTATAACTCATCCGTTTAGATTATATTAAACCTTAAAATCTGCATAATTAAGGGCGTGGCCTCTTGAGTGACATGTGCCCATTTATCTGTCACATGCACATTTTTTGTGAGGTTTCAGGTAATTTACCTCAAGAGAAAGCTGTAAACCGGTGTAAACGTTTAAATGTTAACCGCCAATACTTCGAGCTCTGGGGGCGTGGTTTGATTCAGCAACCAGAGAGCAGACAGCAGACTGACACTTGAAGGGGAGGAGTTAACGGATGCTCCGCCCAAGTCGTCTAATTTACGTAATTTGAGACGGATAATCACTACAGGACGGAAGTGCATTTTTATATTCTAAATGGAGATCATGAGGGCACATAAATTTAAAAAAGAAAATGAGCCACATTGATAAGATATTTACTATGAAAAGTGCAATATTTTAAAAGTGCATTTTCTACATTTTGTATTTCCAATGAAAGTATATTGTAGTGAATGCTGTTTAAACAAATGAAAACCAAAGTAAAATCATTTCAATAGCCTCAAATAGTTTTATTCTGTATGAGGAACACCGAACAGGTTTGTGACCAATAAGAAGTGGAAATAATTTCAGGTCACACTGAATGGACTCTGTTCACATCAACTTAAATACAGCATCTGTGAAGGTCAAGTCAAAAGTTTTTGTGTACATGTATTTTGAAGATGAGACTGAGCTCAGATGATAAATTCTCATCACTTCTCATGTCTGTGACCTTTCTCCATCATCATCATCAGACTGTTCAGTGTTTGCCCTGCGGCCGGCCGTGCTGATGGGATGTTGCCTCTGACCCAACAATTAAATGAGACCCATTATAAAGTGCTTGAGAAAGGATCCAAAGCACATACATATTTAATGTCTGCATACACAGAAAGGAAAACTGAAACGATATAAATAACAATGTTTGTGTCTCATCTTCCAGCGACAGAAGATAAACTGGTGTAGTGCTGCGGCTGAACGTGGAACGTGTCACTTAAACACACACTCACACTCTCTTACACACATTTAGTTATTTATATACACAAAGTCTGTATTTCTATCTCTAATCATAGATTCTGTAAACACTATTTTTAAGCAATGTGAAATGATAATGAACAAAAAAATCACTTTTCAGAGTGTTCTAATGTAAACACAGACATCATAGAAACTCTACTGTGACGTGTGCTGAATACTGGAGAGAGTGAAATAGAGACAGAGAGAGAGAGGGATACAGAGAGAGAGAGAGAGAGAGACAGAGACATGAGAGACAGAGAGAGAGAGAGAGATAGAGAGTGAGAGTGAGAGTGAGAGAGAGAGAGAGAGAGAGAGAGAGTGAGATAGAGAGTGAGAGAGAGAGAGAGAGAGAGAGAGAGAGAGAGAGAGAGAGAGACAGAGAGAGAGAGAGAGAGAGAGAGAGAGAGAGAGAGATACAGAGAGAGAGTGAGAGAGAGAGAGAGAGAGAGAGAGAGACAGAGACAGAGACAGAGAGAGAGAGAGAGAGAGAGAGAGAGAGAGAGAGACAGAGACAGAGACAGAGAGAGAGAGAGAGAGAGAGAGAGAGAGAGTGAGAGTGAGAGTGAGAGTGAGAGAGAGAGAGAGAGAGAGAGAGACAGAGAGAGAGAGTGAGAGAGAGAGATACAGAGAGAGAGTGAGAGAGAGAGAGAGACTCGCTGAGCTAGAACAAAATATACCAAAACTTAAATCCCAAAAAGCAAGTGGTATCGACGGTATCCTAAACGAGATGATTAAACACGCAGACCAAAAACTTACACTCGCCATCCTCAAACTGTTTAATATCATCTTTAGTACAGGTATATTTCCCACAATCTGGAACCAAGGTCTCATAACTCCAATCCATAAAAGTGGAGACAAATTCGACCCTAATAATTACCGCGGAATATGTGTAAACAGTAATCTAGGTAAACTCCTCTGTAACATTCTTAACAGCAGACTTCTCCAATATCTAAACAACCAAAACATCCTGAGAAAATGCCAAATTGGTTTCCAACCCAAATACCGCACATCCGATCATATATACACTCTTCGTACCTTAATTGACAAAGAAACAAACCAAAATAAAAGAAAGCTCTACTCATGCTTTGTTGACTTCAAAAAAGCTTTTGACTCAATCTGGCATGAGGGACTTTTTCTTCAGTTGATTCAATGCGGCATCGGAGGAAAAACCTACGACATCATCAAATCAATGTACACCAATAACACATTTGCAGTTAAAATTGGCAACAAGCACACAGACTTTCTCTCCCAGAGTCGTGGAGTGAGACAGGGCTGTAGTCTAAGTCCTACACTATTTAACATTTACATGAATGAATTAGCTGGAGCTCTAGAACAGTCATCAGCACCCGGCCCGACCTTACAAGACACCGAAGTGAAATGTCTCCTGTTTGC
Organism: Triplophysa dalaica; assembly: GCF_015846415.1. Classification (NCBI taxonomy): domain Eukaryota; kingdom Metazoa; phylum Chordata; class Actinopteri; order Cypriniformes; family Nemacheilidae; genus Triplophysa; species Triplophysa dalaica. Next base: position 593,546 of record NC_079559.1, read on the forward strand.
AGACGATCTGGTGCTGCTGTCACCCACAAAAGAGGGTCTACAGCAACATCTGGACACCCTGCACACTTTCTGCCAAACATGGGCCCTATCGGTTAATCTTAAGAAGACTCGAGTCATGATATTCCAAAAAAAGCCCAGTAGCCAAAATCAACATCAGCGTTTCAAACTAAACAACGTGCCCCTAGAACACACCAAGAACTACACATATCTTGGTATAAACATTAGTAACACTGGAAACTTAAACAAGGCTGTGAATGACCTGAGAGACAAGGCACGAAGAGCCTTTTACGCCATAAAAAAGAATATCAAAATTGACATCCCAACCGTAATCTGGTTGAAAATAATACAATCAATTATAGAACCAATCGCGCTGTATGGAAGTGAGGTTTGGGGTCCTCTCGCCAACCAAGAGTTCAGCAGATGGGACAAACACCCAATAGAGATTCTGCAAACAGAAATGTGTAAAAACATTCTACGGGTACAGAGAAAAACTCCAAACAACGCCTGCAGAGCAGAATTAGGACTGTATCCTCTAATCATTAAAATACAAAAAAGAGCTTTAAAATTCTACACACACCTTAAGAACAGCGACACAGACACACTCCATCACAAAGCCTTAAGTCATCAAGAGCTGAGCCCAGAGAGAAACCCCTTCATCCAACTGATCTCACAACTAACTCTACAACCCCAAACATGCCCAAGTCAACCCCAAACCCCAGCCAGACTAAACCAAATGATGAAAAGACAAAAAGAGAAATATCTCCAACACTGGACAGAAGCAACAGCTCAGCAAAGTAAACTGGAATGCTATCTGTCACTAAAGAGAGAATATAAAGTGTCAGAATAGCTCACAAGCGTATCAGACCCTAAACTAAGAAAAGTGTTGAGCATGTACAGACTCAGTGATCACCAGCTCACTGTAGAGACGGGCAGACACAGACACACATGGACACCGAGAGAAGAGCGACTGTGTCCACACTGCACACACAATCAAGTGGAAACAGAGCTGCACTTTCTCCTCTCCTGTCCCAACTACACACACATCAGAGAAACATTCTTCCCCCAGTTTACAAACTTACACAAAGACTTTGACCAGTTTCAACAAAAGGACAAGATCTCATACATACTGGGAGAAAAGTCAAGAAGCTCAAACCTGGCTGCAAGATATGTCAAGTCCTGCCACGACCAAAGAACAAGCAGCACAACACAACACAACACTGACAGAACAACACACACAAACTGACACTATCACCCTTATTGAGAACTTTAATTAAAACTGTTTTTCTGTTTATATTGAGATGTATATATATATAGATTTTTACTTATAGACTTTTAATTTTATTCTATCTTATTTTTGATCTTAATCTGTATTTCTGCATGTTTATATTTGATCTTGTGCTTTGGCAATGTAAATTTTCTTTTATCATGCCAATAAAGCTCCTTTGAATCTTGAAT
>NC_079559.1:597500-672500 GCF_015846415.1 Triplophysa dalaica
CAAACAACCATGTTAGGCGACACGAATAGATTTGATCATTGCGTCATAAAGTCGTCTGTGATTGAATAAAGATCAATTAAATCAGTTTAACATTTAAGCACGTGCTATCCACGCGCATTATCGCGATGACGTAACGTTAGTGAGTTTGGTGGCGTATGTCTGTGTTAAAGAAATATGAATATAATCCTTTCTTAATTTCACATGTGATTGTAATGCAATGTTTAACTAAATGAATAATTGTTTGCAAGGTGATCGTTCATTTGCGCTATACAATGATCAGCAGGTGTATATACGCATTTGTTATTTTTGTATAATTATTCAATAGTGTATCAAGCGGATTTTAGTTTACATTCAGAGAGATAAAAAACGAATTGAAAATACTTTAATAATCTGAACGGATCTCTTTAACTAAACATCACACACTTGCAGACTTTTTGAAGTTTCACATAGAAACACACTAACTGATCAAATCTGCAGACTGGCACAGTTTTTCTGCAACAAGTCCAGACTGAAAATCTGAGCAAAAGTCTTGTAGTGTCTCTTATTAAAGACTATTAAAGTTGGATTCATATTAAGAGCAGATTTGGTTTCAGTTTTTGAGGGCCATTAGTTTTGTGAGTGTTTGACCTGCGTTACATCTCCTGTGTTCTTTGGCAGGTTATTCATGAAACTTGAGATATTTTCAAATGCTTCCACTTATAATCATTTATAGCCCAACTGTAACCAAATATTAGTGCAGTTTATACTCGACTGTGTGAGCTCTTCTCATTCAGAGACGTTCAAAGATTCCTTCTAGTTTTATTTGTATTGTTGCCATCCGAAACATTGTGTTGAGGCCAGATGTTATGTGATCTGTCCTCAGAGGCGATAAGACGTGTGTGTGTCTGTGTGTGTGTGTGTCTGTGCTGTGATCAGGGGCGGACTGGGAAGCAAATTTGGCCATGGATTATTTGGCCCACATCGGCCCTCCACCAGTTCTGTTGATGGGGGGGTGTTTGTAACGTGTGTATTTCATTACATGAATACGTGTCCGACTCACTAATGCCTTCGCGTTGCGTGCATTCACGTTTGTAATACTTCCGCCAGTCCGCTCCTGGTCGCAGCCATAGGCTGTCGGTGGTCCTGCTGGTCAGTCCGCTCCTGTCTGTGGTGCATTTTAAACTCAAGTCACAAAAAATCTAATGATTTGTACTTTGGTAGAATGAAGTGTTTTTATGAGTTTAGTTCAGTCCATCAGAAGTCAGGTGTTGTTTGTGGTTTTGTGCGCACATTGATCTCCAGCCCTGCCAAACAGTCTGTAGAGCTTTCTCACAACATATGATAAAACGTGTTCTTTCATCTTTGTTTAGCAAACAGCACAGATGCTTTTTTTAAGGAGGTTGAGATTTGCAGTCAGCGTGTGATAGATATTTGTGATGGAGCAGAAAACTAATATCGTTGAATTAAATAAAGTCTGTTCACACGGCAGTCTTGTGTAGAGCTGAAGTGAAGCTGAACTCTTAATTCTCATTTTCATTGGTGTCTGCTGAACGTTTCCGCTCTAATGGTTAAACGCTGCACTTAAACCAGCCTGTGTTAAATGACTCTTTAGGTCTGTCTGTCTCGTGTATGTTCTCCTGACTAATACTGTCAATCATGACATGCACACTGAGAGCATTGATAAACCTGGAGCGGGTTTAAAATTCCACTTTAAATGCCGGATTACTGACCCACGCAAAACAACAGCGTCAGTCAGTCAGTATGTGAGCAGGAGTTCATCGTTTGCCCGTTTTACAGCGGTGAGCTCGTTGAAATAACATCAGGTATTGTGTTTGTGTAATACAGAGCAGACGTTCTGGCTTTGGAACAGATGTTGTGTACGTAGTGGAGTTATTTGTGTGTAAGTTTATGTGGCTGTCGTTGTAGCGTTAAATGTTTTGTGCTTTCTGATTAGCAGCTTCATTCCTTTACATTGAAACCATTCTTTCATTAGCAGCTGATTTCTTTCAACACAATAATGTTTAAACGTTATGAGCCAAACCTGTCTCAGATTCTCCACATCACAATAAATGTGCCAGCAGAAGATTAGCTAGATTTCTTAAAGCAGTGGTTCTCAACCTAAGCAAAAAAGACCTGTATATGAAAGATTGATCTCTAGAGATCAGATTATAAATGTAAAAACCCTACTGATAAAAGTAAAAGAAACCATTACAGAAATGAATGGCCATTGTGTAAAAATGCCATTGTGAATTTGTTAACCACAAGCTTTTTTTATTAATAACATTAAAACCTACAAAATTGCTGTGTTTTGGGCATTAATCCAAAAAGATTAATCTGCCAGATCACGAGAACTGTGCGTGTGTCATTGATTTTAACATGAGTGAGAGTTAGTTTGCACAGTGAGTTGTCATTTGGCTGTCGAAAATAGCATTTTACATCTTTAATAACTGTCAACAGCTTTACACAGCCGTCCAAGTTCAGAAATATATATATATATATATATATATATATATATATATATATATATAATATAATATAATATATCATTGGATAATTTGTTTTTTTCTCTGTTATATAAATACGTTCTTTGTAAAATAAAAGTAAGCTGTGTTTTGAAGTTGGCATTATTTAAATGAACCCTTAAATTTCATCATCAGACATCAAAGAGGTGTAATACTTTTTTTTCTTTTGATTATAAACACTTTACAATAAGGTGCTATTTTTTAACAATAAGTTAATGCATTAGCAAACATGAACCGACAATGTTACAACAATGTCTAATTAATATTAATTCATGTTAATTTCAGCATTTACTAGTACATTATTAAAAACAAATGTTGTCACTGTTAACATTAGTTAATGCACAATGAACTAACATGAATAACAGAATTGACATGAACTTACATTCACAAGGATTAATAAATGCTGAACAACTAAATTGTTCATTGTTAGCCAATGCATTTACGAATGTTAACTAATAGCACATTGTGGTAAAGTGTTACCAAAATATATGATATATTTTATTTGAAATAAATAATATGCATTGCACGTTCATGTTGTGTCTATTGTGACTGTGAATGCAGACATGGTGGTTGTCAGGGTGTTGCTAAGGACTTGGCAGTGGTTGCTGTATGGTGTGCTATATGGTTGTTTATGGATCCTCTGGTGTGTAGATGTGGCTCCAGACTCACATGAATGTGATTTATTTTCAGGTCTGTATCAATCAGAGTTTGTTATCCACACTGTTTTGGCTGAGCTTTAGGGATGTGATGTTTTCTTTCCGTCCTGACCTTCTGTTGAAAGCATTTTCCATTCTTTTGTTATTTGCTAGATTTAAACAAGACAGTGTGTGTGTGTGGAATTTAGTTTTAGACGATACAAAACGATACAAAAGACATCAAAGTAGGTCTAGTTAACACTAAGGTTTACCTTGAAATCTAGCAGCGTTAGCAGGATGAGTCTGAATGTGTATGTGGATATTTTTTATGACGACACAAATGATAACAGCATAAAAGCACAAACGGTGTGCTGATGTTTAATTGGACAGTATTGTTGAGATGTTCTCTGGGTTTCTCTGTAATGTTCACCGTGTGTCTTGTAAATGTGATTTATCACCGGCTCAGCGTGCAGGATCAGGTCTGTCTCTCTCTGCTAAATGAAAAAGCACCGTTAAGATGCCTGTGGGGCAATAACTCTTCACCTTTTACCCTTCCATACTCATTTTTCTCTCAGGCTGTGTGTGTGTGTGTTAGCACAGGGATTTATCATTGTTGGCGTCTTTGATGCTGAACGCTGATAACACAGAATCTGCCGTCTGCTCAAGAGTACTTTTCTTTTGCTTCGGTCAGATGTTGAGTGTGTAGGAGGCCGTGTGGTTGGAGAAATTCTGTTCCAGCACAATATCAGTCATTAGTAAATATATCTGTGATGAAGGAGATTATACATGCTCCATTGTGACAATCACAAGTATTTTTGCCAATATTGAAATCCCGATTATTTAACACGATTACTCATTACCTTTAAGAACAACATAGAAAAGTGAAAAAAACTTTTAAACTGTGAAATCAACTGAACAAAAATGTATAAATGTAAAAATAGCACAGCTGACCATGTGGAAAGAGGTGCGCTTTTTATGCAGTTAGATTAAATGTATAAATATATATAGTCCGGTGGATTTATACTACAAGAAAAGTGAGGATCCATGCAAAGTGGAATGCGGCAGAAGAATTGTTTTACTTCAATTATTTTGCTTTTGAAATTGTTGAAGGCCAAAGTTGATGATTACAGTTCATTTTGGATTAATTGCACAGCTCTGTATGTAGAGTTTTTATGGACATGACATTTACTGTTAATTCACTGTGCCGTATGCATCTGCACTGTTGTATCTGTTATGTGTTGTTTTTATGAAGACATCCAGAATTGTGATCGTTTTCTGTGCACATTGTCATTGTGCTTTATGAAGACATTCTGCATTTTCCACCTCTGAACAAACGCCCTTTCTTTGCGTGCATGCAGTGAAATTCAGAGGCTTTTCTTTCCTGCACATTCTTTTTATGTTTTATTAAATTTAAAAACAAAATGGCCATTTAAATCCAGTAGAACTCCCCTAGTAAACTCACTGGCATTTAGCTTTCTAGCCAAGCATTTATTTGAGCCTCTTAGAAAAAAAAAAGGCAATGGCAATTTCACATGAAATGGCAGGATGCATTGTGGAGCTTGACAGGAGTAATTCAGAGGAAAAGCCTCCAGCGGTGAGAAACAGAGCTTTAGAGATCACACAAGGTTTGACTAATACATGAATTCATATTAAACTAACAGACTGTTACAATCAAACCCTAGAATCTCACTCTGATGGGTTCTGCCGAGGTGTGTTGGACCCTGTTGGGTTTGGATAGATTCTACTGGTCTCTGTTGAGTTATGATGGTCTCTGCTGGGTTCTGTTGGGCTCTGCGGAGTTAGATTCTCATGGGGTGTGTGGGCTCTTGGATTGGCTCAGATGGGCTCTGGTTGGTTCTGGTAGGCTCAGATTCTTGAGTTCTGATGAGCTTTGCTGGGCACTCTTGTGTTCTGATGTGGTCCACTGGGGTGTGTTGTACTCTACTAGTCTCTGTTGGGTTTTAATAAGCTCTGCTGGGTTCTTCTAGGTTCTGTCAGATTCTAATTGACTCTGTTTGGTTGTGATAGGCTTCTCTGTAGCGTTCAGAGACTCAGCTGGGCTCCTTTGGACTCTTCTCAAGGACTTTACTGGAGTGTTTGGCTCTGCTGGTATCTGTTGGGTATTGATGGAACTGGGATCTATTAGACTCTGATAGCTCTGCTAAGTTCAGACAGGTTCTGATGAGCTCTACTGATATGTGTTGGGCTCTGCTGGGCTCTTTTGTGTTCTCATTGGCTTACTAGGGTGTGTTAGGTTTTGCTGGCCTCTGTTGGGTTTTGATGGAACGTGCTGGGCTATATTAGATTCTGATAGCTCTGCTAAGTTCAGTGTTGTTCTGGCTCTGAAGGGCTCAATCATAAAAGCAAGTGTAGCAACTGTTAAAACAACTGTGATGTTAATGTGTAATGATTTTATTGATTACAGCAGGTCATATTTTGAAATATAGCAACATTAGAATCAGCTTCTGTTTATAAACTCAAGGCCAACGTCCTTTTAGAGTTCGACTCGCATCATTTAAATTCAATGTTAATGCATATTTGAAACTCCACAGAGCCAATTGGAAATCTCATGACACCCCAGAATCAATTCCAGTCGATGTCCTTCAGGCCAAAATAATAACACAAAGCAATAATCTTTTTAAACATGCATAGACAGAACATTCTCTTCCCCCCCTCTGACTCTTTCAGCGTTACGATCAATGGCGTCAGTCCAGTGGCCTTGCCTTCGACAGAGACCAAACACTTGTGAAGAGATGAGGTCAATTAAGCATTCCTCTTTTATAGCGCCGTGATCTATACGCCTGCCAGACTAATTGAGAGAGAGAGAGGGAGACCGGTACATGGCTTAACTCCCCTCTCTTGAGTGTGAAACAGCCCATAAAACCCATAAAATTGCCACGCTTAATTGCAAGCGATAGGAAACCCTCGTAGAGTCAACGGGCGTTTTGATCTCGGGCCTGTAGATCTCACACTAAAGTCTAATCGAGCAACCAGCGAAGCACAGCGTCTCACTAGAGATGAAAGAACACTGAGGAGGTGACACGCGGAGTACATTTACATTTACGCATTTGGCTGATGCTTTTATCCGAAGTGACTTAGAAACAAATGTATAGTATAACGCAATCTAAGTATGTGCAATCCCTGAGATCAAACCCACAGCCCAGACGTTGCTAACGCCATCCTCTAACCACTGAGCTAGAGGAAAGCTTAGGAATACAAGCACTTTACATACATGTTTACAATGAATCTGTGAGGTCTGATGTGTTCTGCATCATGTAAGGTCACAGTATGACATCTAATGATGACGTGTGTGTGTGTGTGTGTGTGTGGAACACATGCTGGAGTTCATTCAGTGATAGCCTGCTATTGATTTCAGCATCATTATCATCAGAAACTGTTGTTTATATGTTACACACATACCATGGATTTTATTGTATTTCATTTGACTTCAGTTATAGTATCAGTTTTAGGTCATTGTAATAACTCTGGTGGGGTTTGGTTTCCCAGGTCTCAGTGTTTCCCAGCACTTCTGTTATCACAGAGACACAAATCTAGTTTGTTTTTATGTTCTCATTGTGCAAATTGTTTCAAGAGTCACACATCATATCACAGAAGAGCAGGAAAGAGCGTCATATCTAGGGTTTTGGAAAACATTTTTTTTCCAATTTTATTTTTTTCAGGATTCTGTGTTTTCTGTATTTTAATGTACAATAGTAAGTAATATATTCGCCCAATTGAAAAAAATACTTCAGTAAACTATAGTATTCACTTTTAAACTATATTAAAAAACCTACAGTGGATACTTTGAAGCATACAGGGAAAAATCTGTAAAAATAGGGTATAATGTGTTTAACTATGTTAATAAACAATCTTACCAGTTGATTACTTTTTTATTTTGATTTCAGGTCTACTTTAACTTAAGGACCCTGTGGTCAAATTATAAAAGAAATGAATGGTGTCGTGTGCTAAAATGTGGGTGCGTTATAACTTAAGCAAATTAACCGGACTTTTATTTTGACGTTGCCTTAATGGGTGTTTGACAGTAGCTTTAATGCAGGCATACGATCATTACACGTGCAGTACACACAACCTTACCATGTAAGCCGTATAATTGTACCATTATTCATAGCACCATTGGCACTTTGTTAGCTGTTCATTGCTACTTTCCGGTTAAGAAGTAATACATTTTTCTGTGCCATTCTGTGTTACACAGCAAATTACATTTTCAGTTGTGTTTCTTTAAAGTATCAGTAATTTACTAACTTAGTCTCAGATGTTTGTCCTAAAATTGCTCAAGAGGACTTAAAAGAGAAACAAATGAGAGTTATTTGTTGAAACACATAAACGAGTACGGAGGTGTAAATCTGAGCTCAGTTTGAAACATTTTTTGTTCTTTTTGTCATGAGAAATATCTAAAATGCAATTGCTCCTCTTTAATCTCACTGATGTTTTGGAGAAATAACTGAGATATTCTGTGATGTGGTAACATTCAGTCAGTGTTAAATGTAACTCAAGTGACTTCAGTGTCAGTATTGAAAGGCTTTACTGTCCTCCACATCTCTCCTCACTTCAGCTTCTGAAGCTCTCCAGTTAAAAACTCCTCTAGTTTCACACCAAAGCCGTCAGCCCGGAGGACAGAGAGCGCCGTGACCCGATGACATTTTGACAACACAGAACATCTCACTGGCCGGCTCTACATTCTAGTGTGCTTTTGACTACATTACTGCAGTGGATGCCAGATGTCTCTGTCAGCCTGTGTAGTTCTTATAGCCAAGTGTCTTTACTGAATCTAATAGATTCATCATTCTGAAACAGTAATAAATTATACTTCTAATTCACATTTATTACATTTGGAATTTACGCATTGGCAGATGGGTTTTATTCAAAGTGACATAAAGGAGAAGTTCACATTCAAAATGAAACTGTTCACAAGTGCTTTTCTGACGCAGTTATCATTTTCATGTGATGCACCACATTGTATAATAGCAAATGCATTTGCACCCAGTGGTGTAGTCTACGTGATACGCAGGTATACGCCGTATACCCACTAGGAAAGTCAAAGGATTTCCGTATACCCACTTAAAAAACGTGAGGATACGTCACAACATCGTTTTGTGACAGAACTTTCATTCCTAAATTCACCCCGTCTGTGTTGCGATTGCGAATCACTAACGTTTTTGGACCATTGGGGCTTCCGTGGCCTGTGACCTGGATCTGACATCACCTACCAAGGAAAAGCAGTTGCTTGGCGGTCTTTCTCTGCGCTAGTTTTAAATTCATCTTGAGTGACTTTACATCGCAAGACTAACGTTATTCTGAATCTTAATTACATTTACATTTACATTTAGGCATTTGGCAGACGCTTTTATCCAAAGTGACTTACAGTGCACTTATTACAGGGACAATCCCCCTGGAGTAACATGGAGTAAAGTGTCTTGCTCAAGGACACACTGGTGGTGGCTGCTGGGATCGAACCAGCAACCTTTTGATTTACCGGTTCAGTGGTTTAACCCAATAGACCACCATCTCCACTAATTCATATCTAATTAGAAGATATGAAATGAAAGCAGACTCAAAGTACACTCAGTGTTTTCGGAAGCCTGCCCCTAAAGCTACAGCAGCTTCGGGTGACACTTCTGCTGCAGCAGATGACACGATCATTACAGAAACTCCAGAAAATGAGGCTGATGCTATCGCAAAGTTACCTGGTAAGTAAAGCTAGCATACAGTACATGTTATCATTAAACGTAACTGTAATAGCAGGGGATTGTTGGTATATTGAATTTTATCCAGAACTTGCTAACTTCACTACCGTTAGTGTGGTGGATCAATTAATACGGCAGAAGAGGTGTGTGTGTGTGTTAAACAAAATAAAAATTGTATATCTTCTTATTTCAGATGATGAGAGAAATGAGAACCCCTGCCAAGCCTTGTGGACTGAAAGTCAGGCTAGGGATTTTAAAAACAGGCATCCTTCGTTAAAATGGAGGGACAGTAAGTTAGGTAGATATCAGCTGCTCAGCACACACGAAAATGTTTGGCCGAAAATGGCATTATTGGTTTTGGCCCGAAATAAAATAAAAATGCGAAAATGTAAATCTAAAATGAGTGTCACCCGCCCCTCCCTACCGTGCGCAAGCGCTTAGGTTTCACTCACGGTCGAGCTGTTATCACGCGTCTGCCTATCAAAGATTGTCATGTCAGTGCAGGACCGGCGATCTCCTGCCCCCCTTGGAGTGATCTGAATGATGATGTGACTGAGTGTTCGTGCTGTGTTATCAACATTCCAATTTATTATAAACAACAAAAGAAAGTCAACTGATAAAACCTGTGCTCCAGGTAAACATATTCATATGGTATCATCATTCTTAAAGGTATAGTTCACCCAAAAATGAAAATTGTTATAATTTTTCTCACCCTAAAGTTGTCCCAAAACTGTATGAGTTTCGTTCTTCTGTTTAACACAAAAGAAGATATTTTGAAAAATGTTGGTAATCAGACAGTTGGCAGCACCCATTGACTTCCACAGTTGGAAAAAATATAGACTATGAAAGTCTTTAATAATGCTTTCAATTAAAATTAGATGCATACTTTATGCATTAGTGAGTGTGGTGGTGCCATGGGGTGTCGCTCTGGGATGGGTGCGTATGAGGCTAGGAGGGGAAAAAAGCACATTATACTCTCTACAAAAAGCTAGACTACACCACTGTTTACACCCATTCGTGCACCCATAGGCAACAAGGTGTGTTCAGGCGCATTGTTTGCGCGTTGCTATTTTGAGGTCACTGAAATAGACTGCGCTACTGACCAACTCAAACCTGGTCTCATGTAAATGGCGCAGTTGAGCGCCTATAGAATGCACTATATAAAACTAAAGGACTACAGTATACAACATTATTATTGCGGACATAATTTTTTTTATCTTTATGCACACAATTATAATATAAGAAAATCAGGAACAGCCTCTTGGACCATACGCTGGGCGCACCGACCATTTGTGACCCATATATCAACAGAAAGCTTAGTTATACAGTTTTCAAATTATGGAAAAATATACATTTGGAAAAATTACCCATAAGACTGGTTTTGTTGTCCAGGGTCACATTTTCCCCATCGTTCAACTGGCAAAAGTGGATTTGGACACGCCCCAAGCGCCATAGGGCGTAAAATTTTATACAAATCTGACAAAAATATAGCACAAATGGTAATACTCTTTTAGTTTTATTATTATGATGTTTATTGTAGTTGTGGTGATGATGGTATTCAGGCGTAGACGACCTGCTCCACTGACCAGCGCATGAATTTCCATCACAGCTCAAATCTCTCATTTCTCTTGTGAATAACTTCAGCTTGTGTGAAACTGAAGCGTTTCACTCTTGTGTTCCTCACGCCTTTAGCTATTGATTGAATTTTCCTGGTTGTTTGAGCAGAGAGGCGACCCGGAGGAAAAGCAGAAACAGCGTGTGGAGGAGCTTTAGTGCTACGGTTAGAAATGTCACATGATGAGAAATGATCTCTGTTTCTGTCAGGATTAGTTTGGATTAGTTGTGATGTGGAGCAAACTTTATACAATGAGCATCTATCCTGAAGCTGTTTGGCTTTGAGAAACAAATCCAGTTGTGTCGACATCAAGGATGTTGAAGCTTCAATGATCCAAAATTATTTCGAGCAGATCTGTTGTTATGTTTATTGTGTGTTAAAATAAAAATTCACTGTACAACTGTTTATTGTATGATTTTGAAAGAGGGATATACTGTGTATCTTTACAAGCTTTTCTGAATGATCTCCACCCAACAGTTTACGCCGGTACTCCTTCACTACTGCAAAATCCATACACTCGCACATTAAACGTCGTATTCACAATTTACAGTCACGCTTTTATTTCAATTGGAGAAGTAAATACATCAGCGTTCGTCGCAGCCTGCCGATCCGTTTGAGTTTTTAATCAGGTATACAGCATTTGAAAATGGTTTACCGTAGGTAAGCACTCATCTCACAGCGTCCAGCGTTTACATCTTATATGACACAAAATCAATAGTGTCTAAATAAACTTCAGCAGGCAGGACACAGGCATATATATCTCACCCTCTTGTTCAAAGCTCTACAAATAATTATAAGGATTCATAAAAACGGCTCTCTGACAGGCCATAACTTGCATCACACTTTAATATAAAATAACAGTTTGCTTGTAACTTCTCCAATTCTTTATTTCTTCTGTTAATTTGCAAGAAGCAACTAAAACTAGATTTTTCTCTTCACGTTTTTAGAAATAGTTTAAAACGTTACAATCAAAGTGTCTGTCGGTTTGACTGAGACATTTAGGCTCGATTCACATTTCGTGTCTAAACCGCGCGGATAAACCCGCGGAATGGCAGCAGGTCTCCGGAAAACTATTTCCATCTCGATGTGGCGCCGATGCGCGTCACGACCGCATCGCCCCCTATTTTCCCGCGCCTGCGTATACATTTAAAATAACGAATATGCGCGCAGAAAAGACGCGAAATGTGAATCGGGCCTTACTATACGCTTATATGTGATCCGCTGTATTTATTGCTCACTAGATTTCATGTTCTCAGGTGTGTGAAGGTGTAAATTAATGCAGATTGTGGAGGTAAAATCATCTGGATTTGAGTAAATCTAATGAGAAAGAGTTCATATTGAGATCTTCAATTATATTGACGTTTATCTGGGCTCAGTTTGACACAGTGACCATGGATGTCAAATTGACGTTTACATGGGTACCATTAATCAAATTATTTGCTTTATTCAGAGTAAACTAATATTAGGATTAAGGTGTTCTTTAAGAATATACGTTTCATGTTCCTATTTTACATGTTAAACTACATATGGCCTAGTTGGATTAAAGGCATACGTCATCATTACGTCCCTAAGCGACGCCGTTCCCTCCATAATTGTATGTATCGAGAGAGAGAGAGAGAGAGAGAGAGAGAGAGAGAGAGAATAACGAGAGAGCTGTGATAGATTTGTTGCTTTTGTACACAAAATAATGAATTGCCGGCGATGGAACTAACTTTGTATATTTTACGTTCACAGACAGAATCTTGTTAATTTTGTGTGTAAACAAGAGACGAATGCAAATGAAGGACATCTGTGTACATGTTGTTTTGAGGAAGTCAAAAGCAACAATCTGTTTGTAATTGAATCTGAATTCATCTGATCACATCTGTCTGACATAAGATTCTGTCTGTATCAGATTCTGCAGTCTCCAGGTGTGTGTGTTTATTCATTGATTCAGACTGTCTGTGGCACATCAACAGAATGAAATCTTTTCATAAAGAGCATCACGCTTGAATATTTTCATTAGCTGTAATAATATTATTTCATTAATATTTTCAGATATCAGCAGTGGTTTCAAATGAAGCAGTGGTTTGCAATAACTAAATGATTTTCCTAGTTTAGGTGGATGCAGAAGATAGCTTTCTTTTCCCTGAGAGATTTTTCAATAATTTCATATTCGAATATTTGAACACATAAAAAATGAATATATGAATATACGTTTATTTAAATTAAGTTATTAAGTTTTTATTAAGTCAAAATGCCATATCAAGCTTATAATTATCATTAAATATTGTTAACGCATTAATTTTATATCCTGTATAGAGGATTTTTAAAGTAAAAAAATATATATATAAAAACTCAATTTAAACATGTGCGGAAGAGTATGCTACTGAAAGAAAACAGAAAAAAGAGCAAAACGCAACGTTTATTTAGTCTGGAACATATGGTTATCTTGTTTATTTTGTTTTACATGTTCTTGATAAGAAAAATAAGCATATAGGTCTATTTACTCTGGTGAAAGTCTGTTCAACAAGCCGACAGTGGAAATAACGCGCTGCTCTTCTCTTTAACTCCCGGTAACAAAACTAAGATCTGACAAGAATGTCCTCCTTTATTGTTTATTGTATCATTTTAGCTGTGGAAACCGGAGCCAGTCTTATGTTAAGACCAAATTCAGTAACATTAGCTTCAGTAAAATGTACATTTTCATGTTTCAAGTTGTTGAAAATAGCATTATTTCATATACTTTTAACGAGCGAATATGAATTACAACAGCTCTAAACAATATGGTAATAAATGATTGTTAATCAATTAATAATATTGCGGTTTTACGGCAATTGGTATTTTTATACCTAATGTAAGTAATGTTAACGAATCTCTTTGGCTCACCGGTTTTGAAACATTTTAATGTTTATGTGAACCGACCATAAAACGCGATCCAGCCATCCGGTGTGTAAACTTTAAATATTTAAACTATCTTGTGATCCGAGTGAACAAAGATTTAGGAACACGTACAAAATATTTTTATATTTTCTGTTTATTATAAAATCAATACAGATCAAATGAAGAAGCGTAACATAAGACGTGACAACTCTAAGGTCTTCTGTAGCGGTAGCTGAAAATTGTGGTGACTCAGTTCTATTCCTATGAAAAATATGAATATTCGATTTAGCATTTTTAATATTCGAATAGTTATTGCGGATCGAATATTCGAACATACGTGCACATCCCTAATTCTGGTTGTATAATTTTCAGTTTTAAGTGGAGGTAACATGCGATTTCAAGCATTCTGACTTCTTTACACTTTTAAACGTGCTGCCTTCTCAAGCTTAATATGGTCAATTTGTCAAAAAAATAAATTGAACGTATGACGTATCTCTCTGCTCGATTTACTCCCACAAGGTTTCGTACAGGTTTCGGAAAGTTTTTTTCGAACATGGATTCCCATTTCGTAAGGAGGGTTCTTTGTCCCTCATTGAACACTTCTCCTGGAAAAGCACGCACATGCGTCATCCATCCAGCGAAAGAGGACGCCCATGCGTCAACCAGCCAGCCTGAGAAAGAGCACGCCCATTAATTTGACGGAAGTTATATAAACCGTGGATATAACGCTGGAATTGGAAATGGTTTGAAACGGATAGATGGCGCCGTCCCAGCGCTAAGAGATGCCGGCCATGAACCACATATAATTAAAGTTAAAAATGTCAGTGTTTTGTTGGCAATCGACGTGTACGTGCATAATGTAAACATAGTAGTTCCGCCCCCGGGTCCGCCTATAATCCGGAAATAATCGTACAGCTGTATCGCTCTTATATAAATATCATCAAACTAAATTCTCTTCGAAGACACGATTTATGCAGTACTACTAAATAGGTAATCCAGATGAATATGAGATTGGCAGGAACCGTGTGTTTAACCTCATTTTTACATATATTTTAATCTCATTTAACCTGTCATATCCAATTTAATCTCATTTTACGAGGTGGCTAATTCATATGCATTGCATTCCTACCATTATTAGAAAAAAAGTGTATTATAAGCAAAAGCCATACTGAAACCCTTCACCTTATGAAAGTAATTCATACTAAAATCTGCGAGATTGTACAAATTTATACGTATTAACCATCTGGTGAAATGATTGTTTTGTTGAGCATCACATTATTTAGCAACCTTTTTTATTTTACAGCACCACTGACTGCTGTATTTTAAAATAGTATGTGAAATGAAAAGCATACAGTATGCACACTGTGCACAGAAGGCCGTTTGCATCAGTGTTCGGGAGTGTAAGAAATTCAGAAATTGCATATTAAAATCACAATAAACCTATTGCTGTTTTAACAGATTATTTCTTGCTGCTATGGTTTGTAAAACACAACTAATGAAACATCAGATGTGAATGTTTTCAGAACTAATGACCAACAGTCCATCGATCAAACTTTACTAGTCAAACAGAAGTCCTTTGATAGTTTCCTCGTGTGTGTTTAACAGTGAAGCTTTAATGATTTCCAGTTTGATTAATCAGATCATAAGGGTTTCATCAGATATGAGCTCTGGGTTATGAAGTTTCATACAGCGGCCGCCGCCCCTCGTGAAATCTGGCAAGAGAAGAAGAAATCAGTGACAGTTGATGAATAACTGGAGACGTGATGTAATCTCCGTCTTTATTAAGATGTTGAAAGCCCTGCGGCCGGCCTGATGAAGTGACCACACAGCCTTTCCTAACTGTGAGCAAAGAAAGAGAAACGTGAGCGAGGGGCGGAGGAAGAAAGACACCGTGTTGGCCCAGAAATAATGAACAAATAGACTGCAGATGGTGAAAACAGATGGATTCATTTGTGCTCTGGTAAGGATGGAAGGCAGAGGGCTGCCAAACCGCTGATGATAATGGATTTACACTCAGACAAACTGAACAAGATTCACAACGGCCGGAGTAATGCGAGTGTCTGAGGAGAAAAGAAAGTCGTCCATGAAGAGCTCACAGTGACTGTTCCAGGGTCAGAGATTAAGAGAGGAGATCTCTCCACTGGTGTTTCAATACTGTCTCAATCTCAGTTTTACGTAAAGAACTGACCACCAACCTGCCTGTGAGAAAAACCACAGCTGAGATCTCTTTAGGATCTCAATTATTTCTCCTAGACATCAGTGAGATTAACGGAGCAAATGGAAACTTTTCGTTGTAAATCTGATCTGCGTCTCAGATACTTCTCGCCAGAAAAAGAGTCAGAAATGTCTCATGTCATTTTCATAAAAGATGTCAACAATAGCTACGTTTCCATCCACCTATTTTTATGCGCGTTCTGAACTATAAAAAAACCTTGGATGGAAACGCCAACATGAGCATAAATGTTGAAAATGTTCATAAAAAATGATAAACAACTGAGAAGGATAAACTTCACATCCGATAAGAAGAAATTTGTTTTAACTATGATGGAAACGCACACATTTAATTTGCATCTTTGGATTGAAACATGTTGTCAAACAGAGCTCAGATTTGTCAAGTCTGCAATCAAAATGTATTTTTCTGTTTTATATGTATATGCGATTTTAGTAACACGTGAGACTGAGTTGTTATTTAAATGAAACACAACTGAGAATTCTCTATGAAAGAGAAACATCTGAGCACATTATTTTGTTTTATTCACTCCCCACCTGCGATCGGATCTCTCAATGTAGTGAAATATCACAGCTGCTCGAGCTTTCTCATGAAATTACTGACATTCTGTTCAACACAATCACAATGTTTCTGTGTAAATTGGGGTCAGTGTGACTGGGCTTTATTTATGAAACTCTGATGAGATTATTCCCGTCCGTAGGAAGCAGCCGTACATGCACATGTCATCTGAAGATGTTTGTTGATTATTTTCTATTGATCAGAACAGCAGATGAATGACACAAGCTTGTATACAGATTAATGGGATGTTAAAGTGATAATTTTCCCAAATATGAAAATTCTGTCATCATTTACTCACCCGCTTGTTATTTCAAGCTTTATTCGGCAGAATACAAAAGAAGATATTTGGAAAAATGTTGTTAACTGGACCCCATTCACACAAGTTTTGTGTCCATACAGTAGAAGTGAATGGGGTCCAGTGCTGATCGGTTACCAACTTTCTTCTAAATATCTTCTTTCGTGTTCTGCGGAAGAAAGTATGTCATAAATATTTGAAATGACAAGAGGGTGAGTAAATGGAGACAGAATCTTCATTTTGAAGGTGAACTTTCACATTAAACACAAGCTTCAGGCTTGTGTACTTGCAAGGTTTACTAAAATTAAAACTTTGAAAACGTTCCTGTTCATTGAAATGAAATAAAACATTGACCTTCAAATAATTTGGGGAAACTTAACTTTCGGAAAAATTGAAAGGTTGCCTCATAAAATAAACTGAAATAAGTTTAAAGCAGTACAATTATAATAATAAACAAAAACTAAAATAAAAATGAATTCATCTTATAAAGCAACATTCAAAATAAACCAATAAATTATAAAATGACAAAATCATATAGCAAAATTGCCAAAACCTTATCTAAAATGATCACAAAAAAGCGAACTGAAAATATAAATAAAACTATAATAACTTTGTTGTGTAGTTTTGTTGTATGGTTTTGTTAAGAGGCAGTTCTCAGTGCGATGCATCATTAACTTAAACGCAGGTCCATAAATCTCTCTGTTTTATAAAAGAGCTTTACTCTGTGTACTGCCAGCAATCTGAACCTTCAGTGAAATGAAATGATATCCACACATACTTCACGCTGTAGTTTTATTGACGCTCTTCATGTGTGTGTGTGTGTGCCCTTAGGAAAATCAACCATGAGGTATTAAATCTGCCAAAATAACCATGATTGCTTCACTTTTACTTTAAGAATAATGCATTTTTTACTATATATACCACTGTGAAGCGATGGGTTACTAAAGTGAGACGGTGGTTCATTCGTAACTATAGTAACCATGTTTATTATCTATGGTAGTTTTTCTCCCGAGCTTTGTTGTGAGTACCGCGGCTCTTGTGCGATAAATTCTGTGATGCTCTTTATTTGTAAATGGCTTTGGACTTAGAAATGGGTTCACAGAAGTATTTAATAAATGAGTGAATGTTATCTTGTGAACAGCTGGTGTGTTTTTGAACCTCTCAGTGGTTTCAGTCATGATGTGTGCAGAACGTGTTGGTCTCTCTTATAGAAGCTCTTTTAGTGGCTTCACACCTGTGGTGTCATTCTGAATAAAAATGAAACAAAGTGACACATTCTTAGAAACGTGAGTGACACATGAAGATAACATGATCCAGACGAGGGTGCGTGGTGAGGGGGGTAGAAAAATCACAATTAAATGAGAAGCTGTAATGAGCGTACAGCTGTGTTCACCTGAAAAGTGCTTTTATCCTCAATAAGAAGCAGGAACGCATGTGTTTAAACTCACAGCCGAGCCGTTCACCCTGAGCTCTTACAGACGCTCCCGAAATTTGCCTTAATCCACATTGACGGCTCCTCAGTGACCTCATCGCGCCGGGATTTACCCCGAGCCGGCCAATCTAAACAACTGATTTAGCTCGTCTACATCCAACTCCTGACATGATAAATGAATTAAACATGCCGAATGTGTTTCAAAGTGTCCTGGTACGGGGCATTCCGGCTTTGTGTTTGCTGTGTGAACATCACATTACTTTTCTGTGTTGTTTTTTGGCACTGGGGGCAGTGATGAAGTACTAAAGGTGTCGATTCAAAACACTGTTTAGAGTTTTCACAAATACGCTGAACAACAGACCCGACGCCCAAAGACACCACCGATTGACTGGAACAACACCAGCTGGGGCAGATTTAAGTTCCTTCATCGTTTTGTTTGAGGTTTAATGTGGCTGGTTGTTTTGTCTCTTTTGTCACACCCTTTATACTTTTTAACCAAACAACGTTACAGGAAAATGAACGGCCACTGCTAGAAAGTTTGATGAATGCAAATGTATTCCGTGACATTTTAGAAGTAAACGTCACGTTGGTCTTTCTTCCTCCTCGGGTCAGTCCTCCTACTAATGAATGTGTTTTTAGGTTGTAACCTTTCTGTCGTGTTTGTGAACCTGACACTTTCGTGACCTTCACCGTAACTATTGCACTTTAAGACGGGCCATCATCTCTGAGTCTTGTCTGCATGCTGAAACAAAGCGAGGGAAAATCATGTTTGAACTGGAGGCGGTGGTCACGGCCGGAAGCGCGCGAATGTGTGTTTCAGGCATTATTTAAATGCATATGTTTCATTTATGATTCAAACCTTTCAAAGGGGATCAGCTGTCTGGGAATAAGTCTGACATTCTTTTACCATATGTATTCACTCCTGCATTATAATTCATCTGGACTGCGGCCGTGTCTACATCACACGCGCTCAATGTGTCGAGGGAAATCCACCTGATCCCAACCTGAGCTAGAAAACCATGAAGCATTACTATGAAAAACAACAGCAGTTCAGAGACCGCTTTGTAATTGTAATGAATATTTAAAAAAATCTTTATTTTTTTCCTTTTTTGGAATTAAAGCAGAAATCCGTAACTTTTGCACTTTTCCATCTTTCTGTGTGTAAGTTTGTTGGCCTAAATGTGTGCCAGTGTGTGCTCCATCAGTGGTATAATACAAGGTTTTTCATGAGTAATTTGTCTTCATAATTAGGCAAATGAAAAATATACAATCTTCTTACAATAATAGACATATATTACAATGTAGAGATTATGGGATGTATTTATTTGTTATTATATTGAAATGGTCCAAGCAGTGTACATTTTGGACTTAGATATGACGATGATTAGATACGTAGAGAATTAATAACCTACCCAAAGATGATTACAATATATTAGAGACATAAACATTTCTACATCATAAAAATAGAGTTAAATGTAATTCATTTTAAAAGCTGTCATTAGAGTGGAAGTCAACATCATTTATTGAAAATATTTTCTGTGCAACCCAAGATGTCAAAGGCACATTTTCTGTTCACGAATGACTATGTAAGTGATGAAGTTCTATAAACATAACTTTAAAAATCCAACATTCTACATGAGGTCCTACATATTAATTTGTTGTTAAAATATTTTTTACATGTTTTATTGATGCTTTTTGAGGATGATATGTTTTGCTGTTCATGTACTCACATCGACTTAGTCAAAAGCCCTGAAAAGCCTCTTTGTTTTGGTAAAAATAGATCCTTTGAAGTTGTGAATCAGGGGCACTGTAGCATGCCATCCACTCACAAAAATAAAGTTTTTATATATTTATTGTAGGAAATATACACAATATGGAACATGGTCTTTAATTAATATCCAAATCATTTTTGGCATAAAAGAAAAATCAATAATTTTGACCCATAAAATGTATTTTTGTCTTTTACTAAAAATGTACTCGTGCTACTTAAGACTGTCTTTGTGATCCAGGGTCACATAAGATTGCACATGTTATACATGTTCTAGAACACATGACCTTGGTGCTGGACAATTATCTATCAGGATCAGACAGGTGTATAGTGAAATATACCACAGTATGTTTGTTTATGGGCTGATGACAAATCACATCGTTCAGTATCACATGATGGTTGAGTTAATCAGACCGCTGACACCCATCTCATCAGACTCCAGAAATTAAAGCAAATCTCTTTTCACAATGTGATTTTCTACAGTCAACCCGCAGTGTTTTGGCAACTTTGATGAACCGGAGGGGATGTTAAGGATACGAAGACACGCTGCGCTGTTAAAGACTCCCTCCTGGGGCAAACAATTAACACTCGCCGTTTCTCAAGCGATCGTTCCACGAGGCCACAGTTATGATGCTAAAACCCTCCTTTTAATTATCATTAAAGCTTCCAGCAAAGAGAAAGAAAATGAAATCATTTCAGAAACATGACAGTGAAATGATGATTTCAGAGGTGAACCAGCCTTCAGACTGATGACTGATATATGTGCTGATTGAAGACGTGTTGTGCTGTTTGTTTTTGATGTAAATGATACTCTTTCATGAGTTTAGATCTTAATATTCATGCTAATATGTTTAAGCAATATGGTCGTTGTGCAAAACATATATCACATCCTCAAATGCTTTAATGTTCAAATGAAAACGTTTATTCACAAATCTAGCCCGTGTTTTGAAGAGAAATTAAAGCTTTTCAAGAAACGAGATTTCCTCTATCAGGACTTACATTTAGTTCTTTAGCAGATGCTTTTATTCAAAGCGACTTACAAATGAGGTAAAGAAGCAATTGGAACAACAAAAGGACAACAAAATATATAAGTTCAATAGAATTGGTCTCAAATAGCCCAGCACAGAATACAAAGCTAAGGATTTTTTATTGATTTATTTTTGATAGAAAGAGTAGAAAAGAAATAAGTCAGCAGGGTTTTTCTGTGGCTCAAAATGAGGCGGAGGTGGTGCCATCCTGATCTTGTACACACACACACACACACACACACACGCACACACACACACACACACACACACACACACAGGCCTTCCGGACCTTTAAGTGGCTTAATTATTACGTTACATTAAATACTTCAATTCAACCAAACAGACATTTTTAAATCAAATAAAGCTTTTTTATCATTATTTTTTTTTACTTTTCAGACCACAGCAGCCAACTGAATTAACCAGTCTTACTAATGAGCAAAGCTTATTCACATCTCTGTGGTTCACTTTAAATGATTCAGTGATCTCTTATATTCTCTAGTGACTGAAAAGTTCAATTAAATGAATCTGTTCAAATGAGTCATTTGTGTGCGAGTCGTTCTTCACACAATGTGCGTTCACACTGGCAGACTCGCTGTGTACAGTATACGCTGATTCAACGATCCAGCTGCACAGCTAAAGACATTAGAATGATGTACGTCATGTTAATTTGAGATTTTTTTTCAAGAATTAAAGATACTTTGATGCAAAACAAACAGCCGTGAAACACAGCTAGCTCTGCAACTCTTTTTAGCGCCTCAGTTTGCTGATAACGAAACGGCGCATCCATTGTGGCGTAATGATTCAACTGCAGTTACAAATGAGGAGGGTTAAATGCACGCAGCATTTCATGTAAGACACCCGACATCGTATCCAATTTCTCTATGCAGGAAAAACCCTGGTCAGTACTAATCGCTCGGGTGTTTAGAAGAGATGTGTTCTGCCGATTCCTAAAGAGTTACGATTACATTTAATGACAAGGGACTTGGTGAACTCTTGGTGAAGATGCGTGATGTCATGTGAAAAGGGCCCATTGGGACGGTCACGGCGAGCGCTCACTTGCTCAGGCATCTGCCAACAGCTCTCACGCATGTCTTTCAAAATTACATTTATGTATTTGGGTGAATAAAAGTCTCACATCAGAAAAACATTTAGAATTTTTTTGTTGTTGATGTTTATTCTTAGACTGTACACACACTTACTGTAGAATGGTCTTGCCAACCCCCCAGTTGAGACACTGGTATAGAGCATCATACAGATCCTGTGAATCCAGTGAAGTGGCATTACACTGCACACAGATATAGTTTTTATTTATTTCTCAATTTGAATGCATTGTTTTCATGCCTTCCATAGCATTTCATAGCTTTTCATCTAAATCAATTTGATTTTACAGTTAGATTTTGTTCATAAAAAATTATGACATTTCAATTTAAAAGAAATGGTATTTACATGTAAGAGTTTAGTTTTTTCTAATACAACATTGCAATAGTTGATATCTGTGAAACATTAGGACATCTCTGATGAACTGAGATCAGTTTGTGTTGATGTAACATGAGCAGAATAAATGAAGCGCTATCTGTGTGTTATCTGTGTTTGTGCATGTCCAGATGTCCAGAGAAAAGTTCATTACATCCGGAAATCTTTCAATAGTCTGTGAGATCTATGTATCGTTCTGACTAAACGTTCCCTGCAGGACATCACCCTGAAATAACATTAATATTCTGAAGCCATTCTCTTAAAATATCACTGCAATTATCAGCCCATTCTCACATCGTTGTGTCCGGTCATTCACTTCTGAGCCTCTTCATAAGGAACACTTTATCTCAAGACTCCAGATTTCATTAGCCGTTCATTTTCTTTTAGAACAACTGTCAGACAATCACTGTCCTTTTTATTTGCCTCATTGATATCTGAAATGTTTTTATAACCCAGTGATGATGTGAAGTCGGAGTTCATTTTAATGTTGATGGTGGAATGAAATGTCCATCGTGATCTCAAGCGATGGGATTCTTGCATTACAAGCCCTGTTCAGAAAATATTAAACTGCTAGACTTTGGTTCTTGAAATGGTTTTGATGGACCTATAATGAATATACTTCAAATGAAATGACCAGCTATACTTGTACTAGAAATTAAATACAAGTTCATTTTCATAAGCTGGATATCGAAAAGACGTTCCACTAAGTTTTATTTGATAAACAGTTTTCCTTTGACCTGGTGTAGTGGTGTCTATGGGTATCGTTAAGATTTTATTGATATCAATACCGGTACTTAAAAATACTGTTATCAATACAAAGCTCTATAATTTGTAAAAGTATTTTTTATAATTTTACTAGCACATTTACTTCAATTTAATAAAGTAAGTAAATATACAACGTGGGCGAATTACTAAAAACAATATTATAACATGTTCCCAAATAAAGGACTTTTATTTTGACGGGTTGCCGCAAAGGGGGGTTTGACGGAAGCTTTCTCGTTGTGAAACATGGACACTGAAAGCTCAAGAAGCACAACCACGCCACTCTTTCACTCATAAACACGCAAAACAGTCAGTTTATAAATACATGGCAGACATCATATGGCCATAGATATCACACATACGACGATCAAACTTCAGCCATTCAGACGTCATTCAGGGATGGATAATGACACAGCAGCCTCTAGTTCACCATTTAACACCCGAATACACAGAGATAAAACAACACAAGTATTGATAACAGTATCGTTTGTCGTGAATCTTATCCATATTCTGTTAACGACTCAATTAAGTTGCCTACCGGTTCAAAAAAGTATCAGTTCTCGGAACCCATCCCTAATTGTGGATGGTTTTTGAAGATGAGGTCATTGTGTTCTATGATGGGTCATGTTGATATTTAATTTGGTCTTCTACTAAATAACAGATGAATTAATTTGAAGCGTTGTTGAAGGTTGTTTATTTGTCTGTTTTTGTGTTGGACGTGGGTCAGCATCAGCATTCGGAGTGTCTCTGTGTGTCGAATGATGAATTCTCTTCATGTGTTAAACACTGAAGTATAGAAAGAAAAGCTTGAAAACAGGAGAAATAAACAGTGCTGCAGACGTGTGGAGGGCAGAAACAGATCTGTGTCTGTGGAAACTATCAGTAAAGATGTATTAAATACACTCGCTGTCATCTCTTCTGTGTTTATCAGTGATTCAGAGCAGCTGGAGAAGACTTCATCACATTTACTGCCCAACAGAGACGTCTTGATGAAATGTAAATGTCTAGGCTTTTCCAACCAAACAGACATTTTTTAATTCATCAAACATTGATGCATCATTTTATTTTGTAAACATTGAAACGGTGTCAGATCTGAACGCCACACAAAGGATTCACTTTGAACTTCAGTTGTACATGAGGATTCACTCAGAAATGAAAATTCTGTCATCACATACTCGCTTGTAGATTGTTCCAAACCTGTTTACATTTCTTTGTTCTGCTGAACTCAGAGGAAGATATTTGGAAGAATGTGAGTGATTTTCATTCTGGGACATCGTTGACTACCATAGTA
The DNA here is from genome assembly GCF_015846415.1 of Triplophysa dalaica. Classification (NCBI taxonomy): domain Eukaryota; kingdom Metazoa; phylum Chordata; class Actinopteri; order Cypriniformes; family Nemacheilidae; genus Triplophysa; species Triplophysa dalaica. The sequence continues at coordinate 621,656 of NC_079559.1, forward strand.
GCACAGACTACCGTTCATTCTTCAAAATATCTCATTTTGTGTTCAACAGAACAAAGAAATGTATACAGGGCTGGGTGAGTAAATGGTGACAGAATGTGAACTATCCCTTCAAGATCAGTTTAGAATGTAAAGGAATTGTTTTGGAAATTGTAAGACATTTTCAGTGGTGTTGTGTGCGGTGACCAGAGCTGAGAGAGAAAGAGATGCGAGTGCTTGAGGCGTAATGTGTTTCTCTTTACTGCTGTATTAGTTCAGAGAGAAGGAAGAAGGGCACACCCATCGTCATTTGTTCAAGCAGATTGAGGTCATGAGGATCCAGTCGTGTAATGACCGTTGGTGTCGCCACTAACCTGTAACGGTTTCACACAGACTGAACCACACGAACATTTTAAACCCTCAAATGAGCGCGTCAGGTGTTTTCTGTAGTAATAAAGTATTACAAATAAACACTTGGAGGAAGAGTTCAGTTCATTTGTTTATTTGTGAGATACCTGGTTATACAGCAGATAAAACATTTATATTTTTTCTACAATTTTTTTTTATATATATTTTTATATTTCAATTTTTGTATATTTCTATTAAAAAAATGTATTTTTTTATTTGTATTTTTTATATGTCTATTTTATGTCTATATTATTTATATTTTTTACATTTATATATTTTTTTTATTTTTATTTATTAAAAATTTCTATTATTATTTATATTTATGTAGAACAAATTGCATAATAATCATAATTGAAAAAGGTAATGAACAAATTAAAGCTATAAATTAAATACAAAATAACAACATTAATACATTGAATAAAAATAAACTAGGGCTCAAAGCAGAGAGCATTTCTGCCCCGTCTGAATTAAACAAGAGTTTAAAAAGAAGTTCTGTATGACAGATTGACACGCACTTCATCTCTGACAATGCTTGAGAAACTCTCTTTAGCACTTTCCTCAGCTCTCAGAGAGCTGGACGGGCAAAAATAAAGCGCTCAAGCCTCTCCATCATCAGCATTCAGAGGAGAAGAGTGTCAGAGGAAATTTATCCAATTAGATCACAGCCATCGATTGGTGCCGTGTGTTTGCAGCACACTCCTGTAGCACGACACGTCCATTGGATTAGAGACGGACCGTGACATCTTAAAGCCGATAAATGATGAATTAAATGACATCAAATGAAAGATAAATGATGAGCTCGGCTATGAACATTATAACGGGTGCTTGACACTTTCATGAGCCAAATTAGATTTTTGTCTGGCCCGGGGAGTCTCCAGGTGTGATATTCTGGTCTCTAGAGACGGTTTCTACGAAGTCCATGTGATGTGTCATGTGTTTTATTACATGTGTGAATATTATTAGCATACTAAAGTTGCTTACTACACACTTCTGTCTGTCTGACATCACAACCCGGAGCCACAGATGTCTCTTACAATCACTTTAGCGGTGTGATTCACATTTAAATGAGAGCTGATATCCAGGGCAAACCTTATTGATTTTTGGGGATAATTATGCACGCCACTGTAAGTGGTTGAAATGATTATGGGATGCAGGCCGACGGCGTTTCTGTGTTCAATAACAGAGAAATCTCAATGCTTTTCTGCTGCACATCATCTCACGCGTGCGTCCAGCATCCAGCAGTGGTGTTGTGGTCCAGTCTGTGACATGATGCACACGCGCGCTTGTGTTTACTGCGTGTGCGTGTAGCAGCGAGACACTGATCCTCATTCACAATGGCTTCATTGTCTGAGAGCGAGCGGCGTATTACAGCACAGCCCGTGATCTGTGTACAAATGACATCCAACAAATTTGACTTTGGCCATCAGAATGACAAGAGCCGATGACCATAGCAGATTTAAACGCTATCTGCTTTTACAAACACAGATTAAAAGAGATCCAAAAAGCACATTTACATCCGTGTGAGGTGAGGCTTGCAAATGATTCACGTACATTTAATGTTTCTTTGTTCAGATGGATGGATCTAGAAATTCACAACCAGACATCAATAATTCAGTCGACCCTGCCCTGAAAACATGAAACAAATATTAAAAGATACATATATATATATATATAGATGTATAGATGTATGTGTGTATAGACAAGTACAAATATTGCCAGGGCAAAACAAATCTATACAGGTGAGAGAATTATTTAAACATCTTAAAGTCCCAGTGAAAATAAAAATGACAATTCTTATATTTTCATGAAATATCGCAGAGTTTATAGTAAATAGTTTATCAGTGTGGGTCGTTCTCTTTTAAAAACTTTGTTTGCCCTCTTAGACTTCAGTTAAAAACTGAAAATGCACTTCCGGCCTGTCATTACTATCCATCTTAAATGAGGTATGTTAGACGGCTTGGGCGGAGCTTCCGTTAACTCCTCCCCTTTAACCGTCAGTCCCTTTCAAAATGCAACGGTTGTTTTCTACATCCAATCAATCCGCAGAGAAAGATGAAAGCCACGGCCACAATTTTTAATGCGAAATTCCATTTCACTCGGAAATGCGTCAAAATGCGGAAGTAAAAACGATCGTGACTTCTGGTTCACGGGGACTTTAACAACATTTCTTATTGTTGAGCTCTGTGCTCCGTCGGCCAAACATCAATCTGTATTTCTCTTGAGGGATTCATTTGGTTCATCACATGTTACCCGTATCTCAATGAACTCATTGAGGATAATGATTTCCAACCAGCGCCAAAATTATTTTTGGTTACTGTGTGTGTGTGTGTTTGTTACCCGGTCATTGTTAATTCCGCAGCAATCTCTTCCTGGACCTCCATATACAAGAAGAATCAATCCGATAAATTTGTCTCTGGGAATAAGTTCAACTTGTCTATTTTTTGACAGCTCCGTCTTCAATGGTAAATCACACGGCATACGAAGTCATCAGAATAGTCATTGTAATTCCGAGTCCTCAGTGCAAGTGGAATAGAGAGTATCTCATCTTCCCCTTTGAAATAAGACAGAAGCAGCATGCGCCTCAGCAGGTGAACGCCGCTGTTTGGTGAAGAAAGATTGCAAAAACCCTGCTGCTGTTGCGATGACCTCATCCCCCGACCCACCCTCCTGCTGAGAGATGTGATCAGAATACAGGGGACAACTGGCCTCGGCCCGCCAGAGGAACTGTGTCATTTGGAGAGACGCCCCTCCTTCTGTGTCTGAAGGCCGACTGCTTCAGGAGCATGAGCAGTACAGAAGGATGTGAAGGTCATGAAAGTTTGTTAAGCGACAGGTGAAGAGGTTTTGGGTTAATAACGTCCCCCGACGCTGTAAATGTTATTGATGTGAGATTGAGTTTACACACAATTATGACAACACTGAGGTCGAGGGTTGGTTGACGTTTACGTAATTTCAAAAATCGAGTAAATATTTGGCAGCGTGTGTTGTGGGTGTTTTCAGACTCACAGCTCTTGTGTCTTTAGGGACAGGGGTGTAATGCATACATTTGGCCTCGGGCAGATTAGGGGTGAGGGCTCATACGTCACTTTGCTGTGCTTCCACTATGGGGCGTCTGTTTGCTGGAGAGCGCACGGCACGCATTCGCGCGCACAAACCGCAACAAGTGCGCACTGGTGTTGCCATCTGCTCCGCGCGCACGTATTGAACATAAAGAGAGCGCATTAAAACACAAAAATGATATATTAAACAAGAGGATAAGCAAGGGTTAATTTATTTTCTTTTTTAAGGGATAATTGTAAAATGAACAATTGTACAATAGTTGTGAGGGCAAATGACGCATTTAGTTTATAGGCAGTGTATCTAGCCTATATATTATATTTGGGCCTTGAAATAATAAAATATGACGTATAATATTTAATTTCACAATATTCGTCTGAGCTGAAAGCGCAGAATGCATCTGTCTGTGGGTTACAAGATTTAACAGGCTGAAGGGTTAAAGGAGGAGTTTTGTTTCCCCAGTGTTCCGCCCATCAGAATTTAGACCAATCGGGTTTCTCTGCGTCCTGCTGTAACCCAACACACATTCGCACCGGGAGCCGTTCGGTTCACATCACACACACCTCCCGGCGAACCGAAAGCGCGTGAAACAACAGATGATCCGCGCGCTCCTTCATCTCCGCTGATAGAATGACGCGAGACGCCCGCGTCCTGACCGCGGGTGTGTTTTTCGGTGTCCGCGTTCATCTCCTCTCCGTCTCATCCGTCTCTCATTCTGTCTCCGCTGCCAACTTCTCCAAACATCTGTGAAGGGGCTCATCTGAAGCTCTTGGACTATTATTGCGCACTGATATTGATTTATAGTTGTGTTTCAGTTACCCGAGCCTCGGGCGCGCACGGACTCACAGGACTCAGATCTGATAGAAGTGGCACATGCGTTCATATCGGATGTGTGTTGGGATGAAAACATAAACACAGACTCTGTGATTCTCTTGTGTGTTTTTCGCGTGATTTCTGCGGCGCAGTCCAGCATTATTGAGCGCAGTGCGCACGGCGCTTTTGGACACTTGGACACCGACATCAGCTGTGTTCACAGATGCGAATGAAAGTGGACTGAAGAAAGAGGAATTTACGTGTCCGACTGTAGAGATGCTGCAAGTGGAAATGATGGTGTTCGTGGGTGTGATTCTGTGGATGTGTGTATTTAGTCAAGAGGCCAGCTCGAAGGTGATGGCTGATCGATACGCGGTCTACTGGAACCGAACCAACCCGAGGTGAGTGGACCGGACACCGGCAGAAGCATCAGGCTGTAGTTTTACTTTTCATCCGCACAGTCATTTACAGAAGGAGAGGGATTTGTAAGGAGCAGATGAACGGCGCTGGTTATTTAAGAAAACCCAGTCAGATGTTGGACTTTGGCGATATGACATCACGTTTGTTAAAATAACGTGCATGCTTCTTATTATAGTGTCAAGGCAAGTCCGCGCGCAATACTCTCGCGATGTTTTATTAAGTTTAAAGAATATCACACGTTATATTTCATTCAATTTATAGGATGTACACCTTTGAGTGCGCGTGCATATTTTTAATCTTCAAAAAAGTCGAAAAGGGATGAAACCTACATGCACGATGTTTAATGTGTTACACGCGCGCGGCATTAAACTATACAAGTTTCGGCGGGTCTCTCGCTGCAGTTCTTATTCGGGAATAAACTTTGGGATTATCATGTGATGCAGTTGATTCTCATTCATTTGTTTTTAAATAAATTCAGTGAATTTAATTGGTCAAGGCCTGGCGTTTTTTCAAACAAATTATGAGGGTTAAGATATACTTTTTCTCCATTGAAAGTCGACGCACAAATGTAAAATAATTTCAGAGTTTTCAGATATAAATGAATTGATGTGTCTGAAGCGTCCGATCATAGAGAGAGATAAAACGTAAATTAAACATGAATCAGGCCTAAAGTTTGAAATGTTAATACAGTAACATTATTTTATATTATAAAGGGAAGAACAGCGAAGAGCCACACATACAGTGAACGAACACAGCTGAAGACGCTTATGATGGTGTAAAATACAAAAAGTAAATCAATTGTTCCGATGGTTTAGAAAGACATACAGAGTGGAATGCGTTCAGCTTTTAATGTCCTTTATGATGAAATACTGCACGAATCAAAAGATGTGTACTTCACCAAAGTCGTTGGAAGCGGAAAAGGCTGTTATTTTACTTCTTTAAGAAAAATGTAGTTGTACAATTTATCTGCATTTTTTGAATATTATTCCTCTCTGTTAGAGGTAAAAATTAGGTTTTAAGTGATATTATAAACTTTATAAGGAACAGATCTTACAGTTTTTAGGCTGCACTGTAAAAAAAACATCCAGAATTTCTCTGGTGTTTATTTCTTTAAACTAAAATGCAAAGTCAGCCTTAACCAGACAGCTGATAGACAGACTTTCATTTTTCTAACCAGCTGGCTGATCTTTAAAAACAAAACTTGTCTTCAATGTTCTTGAAGGAACAACAGGACTGGACGGCAGAAGGGTTTCTGTCTGTTGTGTGTTTGCTTGGAGAAAGAAATTGAATGAATAGTAAGAAATATGTTGTGTTTGTCAGAGTAAAGATACATGATATCAGCGTCATAGTTTTACATACACAAAAACACGTTTTTGTTAATCAGTGTCATCTCTCTTTGAGTTATAAATGTGTGAATTGTTTAATTCCCATTTCATTCTCACTGCACCTTTGCTTCGTCTGAATGGCCGTAATGAGAAATCTCTCAAGACTTCCTTCCTCTTTCACTGCGTCTCTCTTGGTTTCTGAGTGGCAGACGGAGCAGAGAAAATGAATGAACACAATTAGATATTTCAGGACCTTCGTTCTGAGCGTGTGGGTCGTCTGCTGGAGACCCGGGCACAGGGGTCACACGGTCTCCGAGCGGAAACCTAAAAACATTCAGCTGTAACACGATAGTCGCTCGCCAAAATGTTCCACGATGAACCAGCGAAAGAAATGTGTTCCCACTCAAATCCACCGGGCCGGAGCGTTGTGTGCATGGAATGTGTGAGATCATGTTTACAACCAAACATCCTGCAAAACTAATAATCATTTCTACATCTTCTCTTTTAATTTGAGTGATTTGCCGTATTTCAACACGGTTAATATGTGAAAAACCTTCCCACAGTTGTTTTATTTGGGAAAGAACAGAGTTCCTAAATAAACACACTCGATATTTTTCTTCTGCTGTTTTATTGGTTTAAAGCAAACACAATTTTAAGACTGCAGTTCCCAGCGTAGTTTAACCGGAGGGAATTCAAACATTTCTGATCGCCAACTTTCCACAACCTGTACTGAGCGTCCGCTCACAGGATTCTTCTGTGTTTTCCTCTTTACGATGCTAAAACTTCTCTTGTGGTTTATAAAGTGCGCCGTCTACATTCACTCTCGCTGTACATGAATCAAACGTGTGTGTGTCACAGGAGGTTAGTGAACAGAGAAAGTATAGAATTATACGTTATCATTAAAGTGAATTCATCAGAAGATGTGATGTGAAGGACAGAATGTTAGATGCTGATATGACGTTAATGGATGAATGGTGTCTACCCAAATTTGTAAGTGGCTTTGGATAAAAGCGTCTGCTAAATGACAAAATGTTAGTCGGGAAAAATCCTTACTGTACGGTACAGTTCACCAGCGGGACGTTTAATAATCAAAACATCATCATGCACTGATTCACTGTTGTTGTTTAACGGGTTTTATGTCATGAATGATGTGGGTTCTGTTCTGGATTAGATCTACACAAGTTAACGTTGGGGAAATGCAGCCGTGCAGTTAATGCGATTGTGTTTAGAAAGACAAATCACCAATACAAGAGTTTGTCCCAAAATAAATGAAGTTATCATTGTATGAATTTTAATTTTTCTTCCATGCATTTGTGCTCCTGTGCATCAGGGTTTGGTTATCGTCTCTTCAAAAAAATTATGGGTAAAATTCTGCAAAACGGTGTTTCCAAATTCCACATATTTTTGGTCAGTTGGGCATTTTTGCATTAAAAATATATTTTTATAAATAAGTGCAAACCTTCCTTGAAGAAAATGCTTCCAAGTGGCAACTTTTCCTCAGTGAACAGAAAACATGCAGTTTGGTTGAATCATTTGTAAATATAACCACATATATGTTTTTAATCTGGAATATTTGAATTGAATTTGTTTTAATTTTTAGTATTAAACGGCGGTGGTCAAGATGACAGACCGGACTTTGGAATATTGCAATTGATGAATCAGAGCCAAGTATTCCAGAGTGTCAAATAAAAATGAGAATATTTGAGCTTGATAAATAATGTGTAAACTTGAAAGTATTTAAGTACCGGACGTATAATTCATAACACAACGTTTGGAGAGTTCTCCAGAGATTGAAACAGCTTTATTGAGAACTAGCGTAAAGATTTAGCAGGAATCATATACAAGATTTCAGACGCGCAAAGCAAATATTGCAGGAGTGTTTTGTGAAATCCCTGCGGAGGGATGTTTCCACGGCTCTCTCTTTTATTAGATTTAAAAGTGTGTGTCACTGTTCACATCACTTCTGCAGAACTCAAGCAAACAGAAAGTCTCCGGACCGCCCGCTGCCCGTGAGGAGACGGAGTGGGCCGCCGCTGTAAATATTGAGCGCTCGCTTCTCTTTCTCTCGGTGGCTGTGAAAGGCCACTATTGTTTCTCTGTCGCTGGCCGGGTGGAAAGTATGCATGTATTTAAAGAGAGCGAGAACAGGAGAGCATGAGGGGGCTCACCGTTTACAGGAGGAAAGAGACGAGAGCACAATGAGACGAGGGCACTGCTCTCTCCCACGCCAAGCTCATGCGGACGGCCGCTTCTGATGGGCTTCCTGTCGACCAGGAACAATGTAGGTGACGTTCTGGAGCTCAGGGTCTGTGATGGGCCCTAAACCGATGGGATTAACCCCAGAACTGAGCTTGTCCTTCAGGTCTTTTGGGTAGACCGGGGGGTTGTGGGGCACGGGGGGTACAGTATGAGACCCCCGATCTGTTGTAGAGTTTGGACACGCTTGGGTTTCAGTTTTTGATATGAGTTTCTTTACACAAATATGAGTTGGATTTTTTTTTTAAGGTTAAAGGACAGGGAGAGCTTGAATATAGTCACATGTTTGTTTTCTACATGTTTCATAGATTTAATGACTTTACTTTTATTCTTAAATGTAGAAAATGTTCATACTAAAGACTGAAATATTGACTGGAAATGAGGAACAGCTTTCCCTTCCAAAAGTATATTTTTAAGTGTACTTTATTTAGTAAGTACAAGTACTTGTAAGTTAAAAAGTGGACTTCAGTGTATACTTCAAGTGTAGTTGTTGTAAATTGAAGCACACGGCTCGTTTACACTGATGTTTTTTCTGAGAAATAGACTGAAAGTATACGTTCATATTTTTTGTGTTAATAAAGCCTACTTTTTAGCACACTTGAGTAAATGTGTTTTTTAGGGGCCTTCTGTGAATTAAGTGTGCGGTAAATCTTTGGATTAGATTCAAATGAAGTAGATGTGAGAGGTCTGTGAAGGTTTAACTCTTAAAGTGGTGTGCGTGTTTGTTTGGGTTTCTGGAAGCCCGTGACTCGTCCTCTCAGTAGCAGAGAGTCACTAAAGAGCTTAAAAAGGCATCAGCTCATTGTGTAGTGACACAAAACCCTTCCTCAGTAATCCCTCTTTCAGCTCACATTCATATGAATCAGACTTTAAGACCTAATGAGATAAATAATACTTAAGAGGAGCCCTGGAGTGTCTTTAGACGACTGGACAAACACCACTTTTTCAAATATTGTCCTTGACGGTACCTTTCACAATCTGAGAACATTTCCTTCAAAGATTCTGTTCATCCACATCAGATTGAAAATGTCGGCAGGATATTTCTCATCAGGATTTGTTTGGCTACTGATCTTCTCAAACCGTGAGCTTTTTTCCGCCCTGCGGTGCTCAATGGTCCGGTCCGCACGGAACAGTCCATCTGGGGCGACTTCTCGCCTCTCTCTCTCGCACGCCCCTCTCTCTCTCTCTCTCCGAATTAATCAGGGATTACTGGCCCTTTAAATTTTCTGTAATTGGCTCAGGGCTTTTGGGGTCTGTTAGGGTCTCTTGGACTGGATTCTTTGATTTAGGACAAATGTTGTGGCTTCTGCAGGTGACTGACTGTCTGTTGATGCTTCAGAAGAATTAACACTGCATCTGATATTAAACACACCACAATTTGAAATAACTCATTTCAGAATTACATAAAACTTTCCTGATATTTAAAGAACGTGAAGTGGATACCAATACAAAGTCATGTCATTTAGATAAGCTCATGATATTTAAAATAAACAAACCAAATTATCATGAAAAAGAATAAAATATACTAAAATAAACAGATATTTTCTAAAGCAGGTTTAATATAAATATTTGTTTTTTCATATTTTTTCGTGTTGCCAGTGCTATCATATGTGCATGATTGTGTTGTGTCCAATTTTTATCATTTTGTTTGAATATTTAACAAGAGTATATTATTTATTTAAGTTTATGTTAGTTGTATTTATAGAGGCTATTTTCACTCTCTATACACTTTTACTCTATTTACATTAACATTTTTATGATACATAATAAATAATACAGAAATACAGTATATAGTTTTTGTTGTTTTTCAAAACAATTCATGTTAGTTATTTCTTTTTAACATTGTGCACTTTTTTTAACAAATTATGTTTTGTGACATGACAATTTCATGCATGTTTATTTTGTCGTACACAATTATAATCATTACACAAAACTGGTATTCCACCTAGTATTTAATCGTAATATATTTTAACTTAATTTTGAATACATTTTTAGACATATTTCTGATCTCGTTGTTCGTTTAACCTCTATTTTCTACTGCTCTGGATGTCTTTTTAAATTTCCGTATTCATAATGAATTTTACAGTTTGGCATTCGCATGGCTTTCATCATTTTCTTTCTTCTTTGAAAGGTGTAAAAGCGATTGCTTAGCATTTTGAGGAGGGGGTTAGTCAGCCAATGGAAGGGAAGCGTTTCGTGGCGTTTGATTGGTTCAGACAATCCGGAGGTGGCGGGTGGGGTTGGAGGGTTGTATAAAATATTAAGGGCTGTTTGTGATCTCACAGACAAGCTGTGCTGGCAAACCTTTGCAAGCAATCCTGAAAAAATGAGGTCAAGGCGGCCATGTTGACGCAGCAGAGGTCACCCTGAAATCTGAGGATTCAAATGTGACGAAACATGTTAAAAACAAACTTGATGAGCTTTAGAAATCTTAAACATTCACTTAATCTAAGCGGTTTTTGTTTTTGAAGACGACACTTTGTCAAACAATCATGGCCTCATATTGAGTCGGTCTAATTATCATCTGATTAATATTCTGTTAAACTCCATTTTTTACCTTATTTTCTTCCAAAGTTTCCAAATATTTCGCCTCTTTCCCACAGCAACAATCAAAGTGCAGTTTGTGTCTATGCATCATGTGTGGATACAGGACGTAGATTTCCCCGTGTGATCAATAATACAGTTTTCCTTCCAGCTATAAACAACAGGAGCGTTCGAGCGTTCGTCTCCACACGGATCCGCTCCAGGACCGCGGTTCTTTCACTGTATCGTGAGCGAGAGCTACATCGCAGGAAGGTGCTTGAATAATTCATGCTCATAATCGGCCTTTATGTCACATGGGCCGGCCGGGGTCTGTGTTATTCTAGTGCATAATTGATGCTGTTCAGATGTGGAAGAGTTACAATAGCAGAAGTAATTTGAAGGGAAAGTTCAGGCGCTGGTGTTGAGGCTGGTGGCAGAGAGCGAGGGGTGTCGGGGCAGAAGATTGCGTGCGGGGGTCAGACGGCAGAGGGGTGTGTGCGGGGGGGTCCGGGGTGCATCGGGCGTAACGAGAGCTGACATTGAGCTCGGACAGAAGATTCCATCCACTCTGAAGATTAAGGGCCTGCTGTGGACTGAAGAGAACAATGCGTTTAATGTGTTTAATGCTAAAAACGGCTGCGGTTAATTGTGAATTCAAAGCCTTGAGCGGTTCTATCATCATAAAGAATTCTGGGTTGTTTGGTTGGGCCAAATATGGACGTTTTCTGGGTTCAGCCAATGGTTGGGTTTGTCCGCATTTTGCAAAACCGTGGTTTAAAACAACCCAATTATAAAAAGATTTGTCTGGGGAAAAAAGAAGATTGATTTTGAAATACAGGGTTTAGATATGAAAAATGTAATGTTAGTATGGAAAATAAGTTCTAATAACTGTTTACCAGTGACATATATGAATAATTGACAAATAAATATCAGCAAAAATTTATAAATTAAATAAATCTCTCTAAAGCTATTTTTATTATAAATATTATTTTCCTTTTTTTTGCTCTCACACCATGTATGGTATATTTGAATATTTATACCGCATTATGTGCATTATAGTTTTGTTGGAATAACAAAATATTTAATTTATTATATATCAGATTTATCATTATATATTATGTGTATATGAAGAGTTTTGTTCCAAAATGAGATAACTCAATTTTTTACGTTAAAAATTCATTTTTTTATATTTTTATTTTTTATTTATGCCGTAATAACAACTAAAAAAATACGAGGGCAGTGTGAATGCACAATAAAAAAAAAGATTTTTGAAAAACATTTAAAATTAGTTATCTCATTTTGGAACCAAACTCTTCACATATATATGCAGTATATAATATAGATCATTTATATGTAAATATTTGTTTGTTTTTCTCTTTCTCGTTCTAACAGTTAAACATGAACACTAATGTGCAGAACGAACAGACTGACATGTTCAGTAGTTTGGTTCAGATTTCAGTGACCGTGTCAAGAGTGAAAACTTAAACCGTGTCATTAGTTAACAGCCTTTAATTGATTCTCAGTCTAGCACACCTTTTGTGTGACACAGATTTACCTGCAGAAACATCAGCGGCTCAAATGAGAAGTGCACACATGGCCTCAGGTTTACACCTCGCCCGCCCGCCCGCCCGCCCGCCCGAGAGAGACGCAGACAGAGACCTTGTGCTTTGTGTGTCCTAACAAAGAATGCTGGGATTGAGTTACAGACATGTGGGCTTGAGTAGCAACCGAACACACCGGGTACAAAGAGGCTTGTGGGAAATTCTTCGTCTTTAGATGAACACGACACCTGAGAAAGCAATCACTGAACACTTGATGTTTATAGAGATGAACTTTCATTACGCCAACACACATCATCTGTAATGCTTTTCATTTATTCATCTCAATCAACTCCGGTATTTTTTTTCATGTGGGACAATGTTGAAAATAATAACATAGTATACTTTAGTATATTGTAGTAATTATTATACTTTGTGTGCTTTATTAACTATGGTAAGATTTAAAAACACTATAGTATCTGGGAATTTTACTACAGTATTTCTATTGGAGACATACTCCACTCACTTTATATGTACATAGTATAAATATATATTAAAAAATTTCATAAAGAATTTGTTATAATGATTTTTGATATTTAAATAGTTTTTGTTTCTTATGCATAATAATTTGAATGGTTTGACCATTCATTTAATCATATATATATATATATATATATATATATTTGAAAATAGATACAGTATATAACTTCCATATTTTATTAACCTTTCATACACGTGCCACTAAAGTTTTATAAAGGTGATGCTAAATCGATTGAGCAAAGGAGTCGAGCATTAAGTCCAAAACCTAAAACTTTTTCCAGTAAATGCCGTCTTATTTCCGTCACAAATCCTGCTACGATCAATGCAAAAGCATTCTTTCTTAAGAGAAGCATAAATATTTCCATAAAGAGATGAGGTCATACAGCTGTAAAATGTGTCTTGCTGGGTGAGCAATTAGTGTTGTGGTGAAGTACTCCATCTGAACGGAGTTTACGGCGCTTTTATGGCATGTATGAGCAGCTACAATGCAGCCGTAAAGCCGCTGATAGACGCATTAGTTGCTGCGTGTCCAGGAAACATATAAAGAGAATTTATGAGCTTTCTCATGGACGCGTCTTCATACAGGATTTGTGTCCAGTTGGAGTTTTTAATGGCCGCAGAGTGCCATCGCCAAAATAATGTCATAATATTTCTCCAAATATGACTTGTTGAGGTGTGATTGTGGTTTAGCTAAAGTGTGTTTGTGTGAGGATGGGGCGCAGTCAGGTCTCATGCAGTCGATGGCGCTTCTAGATTCTTATTGACTTGCTGTGTGTTCATTGAGTTCATGTTGAAATGATTATGTTCCTGCTGATCATCATTGTCTTGACTTTTGACCTCATTCTGTCCTGATCTTGAGTTTATTTAACAAGATGTAAATGTCAATGATAAAAAAACGCCGATTCTGACCGGTTGTGCTCATAACCTCATTCTGGGGATTTATTCAGAATCTGTTTTTATCTCACCGTCACCCTTTTGTGTAACAAAGGAATATTATATTATAATTAATAATATAAGCAAGAATATCAAGTCCTATTTATTGTATATTTGTTTATAGGGCATTTTTTACGTATTGCATTTTTTTATATTTATGTTTTATATAGTTTTGACTGATTTTAGTATGTTATATGCTTTTTTTATACTGACAGATAAAGTTATTTTTTATAGATATAGTTATTTTGTATTTTTTATAGTGATATTTTTATATTTATATGTAATTTATGAAATATGTTATAGAAGTGTTTTATTATACCGCACACACACACACACACACACACACACTAGATTAAATATAATTATTTATACAGATTTATCCCTAAAATCATATTATTTCTATTTTTTCCTTATTACTTAATATCAATTTAAATACTTATTATAATTAATTATTATGTTTTATAAATTTGTATTATGTTTTGTTATAGCCTCTTTTCCAGAATATTAGTTCTGAAGTTTTGATAAAAACAAATGAATTCTGTTCTGTGTGTTTCAGTAGCTCCAGTGTTTTCTAATATTTGTCCCAAATGTCTGTTTTTTGTTTTAAAGGATTATGACGGTAGATATTATCATTCAGCATGTAACAGTATTTAAACATTTTGATTTTATTAATTTTTTCATTTTTATTTTTAACATTTTTTTTTGTTTTATCCGGATAATGATTTTCTATGTTGTATATATGAAGAGTTTGGTTCCAAAATCAGATAATTACGTTTTTGAAAATGTTGAACATTGAAATGTTTTTTTATTTTGGATATTGTGCATCGAATGAATATCAATCAAACTGCAGTTTGTTTTGATTTAAGCCATAACAACTAAAACAATACAGCTAACTAACACAATAAAAACATCAGAATTTTTTTTTAAATTAAAAACATAAATTACAATTTGGGACCCAAACTCTTCAATTGTTCTCATGGAATATAAATGGACTTTGTTTCTTGACATGTCAGGATTATAAAGGTTATCCACATTTGACCTTTGAAACTCTCTTCGATGTTTTTATTAAGCCTCACATGAGCTGATTTGATACGAACACTGTAATATTACACTATTCTGCACCTCAGCCGCTTCTCTTTTTTATTTCTTGAGTTGTATATCTGTTGTTGTGTGATGGTGTTTATAGGAGGTTCATTGTGTGATGGTGTCTGGTGGTGGGTGGAGGGCCGTGATGTCGTGTCTGGAAGTGCCCAGTGTCTGGGGATCAGAGAACGATCACGTGCTTTTCACTTTTCACTTCTTCCCTCGTGGTTCTTGGCACGCAACGCTGAAATACTACTGCCACCAATCCATCCTCCCGACACGTCTTCAAAGATGCTGAAGCACAAAAGAGCCAATGGGGAAGTGACGGCGATGCTTGGCCTGGAGTTGCTATGCACGTAGAGGAAGTTTTCAGATCTGTGCCTTGAGCTTCTGCTTACTAGAATGAATTCAATCTAGGTCAGGATGTGTCAGTGTGAAACGGGATGTTTCAAGAGGACTTGCTCTTTAATGAGATTTTTATGAAGTCATTTATTGCTTTTTTTTAAAGATATATTTTTCCCTTTATTTGTTTAAGTGAGAGAGAGGACATGAAGCGAAATGGTAGAGAGAAAGGGTTGGGATGGGGACGGGAATCGAACCCGGGTCGCCCAATGCACAACCGCGCCACGTGTCTGAGCGCTGCCCACGCGGATAACGCCTTCGACTTTTATTGCTTTTTCTTGACGTGGCACACACACACACAGTAATGTCACCGCTATAGGTCTCCACCACATCCGTTTCAATAAAGTCGTTTTCATTCAGTCAGCATAAACGGATGAAAATGTGAATAACTTGCAATCTATAAAAAAACCTCAAAGTTTATTTTGGTACGGTATGTGAGGTCACAGTTGTGTATCCTCTAGCGGTCTGAAGTCCCGGTGACCGTGTCGTGTCCGTCGCGTTCAGATCAGTTTCGCATTCTTTACGCCTCCAGCTGATGTGTATAATTCCTGTAGTGAATAATGATGCGCGAGAGCAGATTCTCCAGTTTTTAGAGGTGCTGGACGTGCTGTAAATAAAGGCCTGTGGTGTCTGATGCACCCGTTCACGGCTGAAACTGTGTTTTACGTGCCGTCTGTTTTCTCAATCTGCTGTGAATTCGCTGACGTGTTTGGCTTGGTCGGATGAGTTTGGTGTCTCTTAATCAGGTTTGCATGGAAAGGCTTTTCTCTCAGTTAGGAGAAGATGCTGGAATGTGTTTGCATTGGCTCTGTGCTGGTGATGTCGGCCTCTCGGTCATAGAAACACATTTCTTATGTTAACAGCAGCTGTGAAGTCAACTAGCCCGAGCGCTTCTGATCCAAACCAAACACAACCGGACGTCTCGTGTCCAGACAGCCGCTAGAAATGAATAGACGGCCTTCAAAGCGTCTGTGACATACACTGACTGTATGATGATGTTATGGATATTATTCAAATGATGTTTCCACATTTCATTAGAGAACACATGTGAGTTTGCAGTGGATTGTGGGTGATTTAATCTCCTCACCACTACACAGAGTTTTAAGTTAAAGTTGAGAGCATCTCTGTTTTTTTGTTTTGTTAATGCAATCTATTTTATTAATGCGATAACTATAATAACGTTAATGATAATCTGAATACAATTTTATGACAATTTCTCCTGAGCTGTTTAAAGTAGCTGGAGACACTTTCTTTAACTTTCTATAACGTTTGATGAACAATACATTTATTTTGCGCTGTAGTGCTCTTATGCTCTTGTGAACATAGTTTTGCATTGAGGAATTTACAGTAAACGTTTTTGTCTGTTCCACAGAAAAGAAAAATCGTTTCAAATGTGAAGTGAAATATATCTTTCTGTAGTGACATCATCATTATATGTGAGGAGAGGAAACACTTGAGTTTCATGTTAAAGCAGAACGCCAGCATGATATCTCACTTTGTTTTATTGAAACGGCTCGCTGTCTTTCCATGTGTCCTGTAGAACACACAGTCGTCATGACAACAGTGACAATGTCATGACATGACATTTTTGTTTTCCTGTAGGTGATTGGTTGGGGTTTTTGTAAGGGGTGTGGTCAGTCTGCTGTCTGTATTTACATGCTCTTATTGTGGAGATTATACAGCAGCATCTGTTGGGCGGTGTGGTGTTCTGCCCGAGATTTCTGTCTGAGCGTTTTAAAGGCTTGTCATTATAAAAATTCCCCTTTTTACCCTTCTGTGAGTGATTATCTCTGAGAGAGAGAGAGAGAGAGAGAGAGAGAGGGGTACATTAGTGACCTCACAGAGGATGGGGTTTAAACCTTCCTCAAGGTCAGTCTTTATCCAGGAAGAATCCTTATCGCACACACACAAATACACACATGCATGCACTCACACACAAATAAACAATCACACACAAACACAAATAACACATACGCACACCCAAACAAACAAACAAACACACACACACACACACACACAAAAACAAACACACACCAAAAGACATGCACACATACACAAACAGAAATGCACACACAAATGAACACACATTAACACACGCACGCTTAAACAAACAAACGCACACACAAATACACACACAGTTCCATTTATAGGTTTTTACAAAATAACTGTATTATCTAATTTCATGAGTGATTCTGATTGGTCAGAAGCTCAGTCTGTGTTCTTTATAAATGTATTAATTCATCATACGCTTGAATCAAAAGTGAATAATAATCATATGATCTGCACTCTTTGTGTGGATATATTTGGCTGTGGATGAATGTAACATCAGATATTAATGGTGAGAGAATGACTGGATGTGTTTCAAACACTCTTCATCACTCTCTCTAATGTTGTAAAGCGTGATGATGTTTTTATATGATGTCAGATCACCGGATCAGAGCTGCAGTCGTATCAGAGAGCGAGAGATGAAAGGAATTCTGTTGTGACGTTTTAGTGGCTTTAAAAGCAGATAAAGACTGTTGTGCGGTTTCATGTAACTAATGGAAATACAGTCATTACAGTAAAATGGGCTAATTTGTAACCTTAATTACAGTTTACAACTCCATTTAGACTTTATACGAGTTTTGTCTTTACATGTTGTCTTAATGTTTTAAAGTCCCAGTGAAATTAAAAATGACAATTCTTATCTTTTCATGAAACATCGCAGTGTTTATCGTAAATAGTTTATCAATGTGGGTCGTTCTCTTTTTAAAATTTGTGTGCCCTCATAATCTTAAATTAAACTCTGAAAATGCACTGATGAATTAAGTTAGACGGCTTGGGCGGAGCATCTGTAAACTCCTCCCCTTCACCTGTTGGTCTGCTGCCAGTTCCATTACAAAATGCAACCCCTGTTTTTATAAATCAAATCAAATCGCAGAGAAGGCCAAAGCCACGGCCACTATTATTTTATTAGAAATTCTATTTCGCTCGGAAATGCGTCAAAATATGCGTCAAAACATATCACATATCGCTTATTGCTCCCTAACTCTTTGTAAGTCGCTTTGGATAAAAGCGTCTGCTAAATGTAAAATACAGAAGTAAAAACAATCGCAACTTCCAGTTTCACAGGGACTTTAAGTGTAGCTGTATTATTGCAGTTGTTGGTATGTTATGGTCCTGAGTGTGTTGATGATTTAGATCATGTGATGAATGAGTTTATAAACATTGAGGTTCTGTCATCTGACTTTACACTTGAGATGTAGATTGTGTTTTTAGATTTGTCCCACAGACACACACACACACACACACACACACACCCGTCAGACATCACATGCCATTATCAGCTGAAAAAATTAAAAAAAACAATTTTTCAGTGAATGTGTAATGGATGTTGTGTAGCGGCGCATCAGGGGGTCAGAGGTCATGTGTAGGGTGCAGGTTAATGGATCTGCTGTTTGATAGGACAGAGCGCTCATATAAACATGCATTCACTGACGCTCGTCCTCTGAGGAATTATGGGATGCTCTTTGCTTCCCTTTTTATTGCCCCCTGCAATTCTCTGAGTCATATATGCTAATGTGAAAGCAGTGAATCTGTTGTTGCATGTGGGCAGAATATTAAATTCATCTTTTGTTTTATGTTTACTCGTGAGTGTCGGAGGTTACGGATGATTTTTCTACTGTTTGGAACATGAACACCTGGCTTTTTATCCACAGAAGGTCAAAATAATGTTGTTGGTTCGGAGCAGAATTTCAGAATGTCGACTCTGAGACGAGACGAAACAAAGTGTCTGTGTGACTCTCTCAGATTGAATCACATGCAGCCGGAGGCAAACGCTGAACTCTTCCTCTTGTTTCTTCTGTAGGTCATCAAACATTCTGTAGCCAACACGACCTGTATTCATCTTTAATAACTGCCGTTGTGGTTTATATCTACTATCATCTCTTCTCTATAAATCACACGAGCATTTCCACTGCTTAAAAAGTTTAGAGCGTCAGCAATTTGTGACTTGTTTTCCTTGAGGACTATTTAAGTAAAATAGAGTGTCATGCATTAAAAGCGGAGTAGAAGAACGTTCTGTCATTTTGGAAAACGCACCCCTGAACGGCTTTAACGGGGTTTTTAATGCTTTTTCCAGTCATTGGATGGAGATTTATCTCAGTTATGTCTCATTTAAGGATCACAAATTTTCAGCTTTGTCTCTAAAGAAATCACAATTTGTTGACAAGGACATCTCAGACTTTTGTTTGCATTAGTTTGGCAAATCCGAGAAGTGTTTGAGAAATTGCTGAGATCTTTTCTAAACTTCTAAAGGGGTCACGTGTGAGAATAGGAAGTTTGTTTTTAGCGCATTTCCAGCAAAATTACCTGGAACAATTTGTCCCTGGAACTTTTTTCCCAGGAACACTTTTCTCCCAGACCTGTTGCTGTTTCCACAGCGGTCTAAAGTATCGTGAAGATTAGGCGAATCCCTCCCGTGACTGCATCTGTCCAGGAGGGGGCGGTAATGTCGAACAACAATGACGTCAAATAATGCGACACACACTCGTCTTTTTTTTGGGTGACAATGCCTAGCTTGTATAACCGACTCGATATTTCCAAGTAAACCTTTTCATTGCGGGTCATCGTTTCCAATTCCCATTGGATTTGGTCCTCAGCAAAAACTCTTAATAACGCCTGGACCTCGTCGCCGGTACATCTGGCGCATTTTTGATCCATTTCAAAAGGTAAACAGCTGAAACCGCACAACACAAACTTAAAAAAATGGTGGTTTGTTTTAACCGGAACACAATGCGGCATGAAGAGTCAACCAATCAAATGGTGAACTCAACTAATCAGCGTATTTGACAACCAAGGCCCATCCCTCTGGAAAAGTACCACCTCACGAGCAGGGGCTTTCTGGGGGGGGGTTTGGAAACACACAGAGTACTGCCCAAAGTCCTGAGTTCCGGGGGAAAGTTCACACGGTGGAAACGGCCCATATATCTAAATGTCTTAAGAGAAACATCAGCGACTTGAAAGAGATTCTCTTCTGCTCTTTCAAAACCCAGTTTAGCCAATCAGGAGTGTGGTGTTTGTCTAGATGTCCAATCACAGATCGTGTGTTTAAACCCTTCGGCCCCCGTGTGATTCCCGCTGTACCAGACTCAGCACTTTCATGGGAAACGCTCTCTTGGAATCTGGACTGGGTTTCTTTGGCTCTGTCTGGTTTTGGTGAATCTATCATTTGTGTGGTTGACTGTCGTTCTCTGAGTGTACATATGAGCCTCAGATGAATTGAAGCTCTATCGAGGCTTCAGCTACAGATTATTGTGTTTGGCTGTAGAAAGCGTACGAGTTTATGAGAAGGATTTACAGCGCATGAGGTTTAGTGCTAGGCTGTGTGCAAATGTAATAATTCTGACACATTCTTCACAAATTACTTTTAAATTAACCATTAATAAATCAATCCATTCAGATTCCTCCCTTACAGAAAAGACACATGAATTTAACATGTTTTTCACATGTGTTAAACTTGTGCTTGTATGAAATTTTTTGTGTGAATTCAAAAACTCATGGGAGGACATGTGGTGACATGTGATGAAGATCTGATCACATGTGGAAAAGTATCACTACGTTGAACATGTGATTCCATGGGGTTTTAGATGTGATCCCTTGGGTTTCACGAAGGAATTCACGTGGGATTTACAATTAAAACTATTCCAAAAACACACATTTCACATGTGATTACATGTGTTTTTGATGTAGAATGAAGTAAGTTTATTGTAAAAAAACAAGCAAAATATCTGCCAATGGGGTGAGAAAGATAAACTGTTTTTCTCAACCAATTAGCAGTTTTTTTTGCTTGTTTTTACCACAAACTTACTTCATTCTTGTATGTTTCTCCTTAAAAAGAGACTAAATATCATAGGTCACTTGTCAAGTACAAGTAGTAGTATATTAATTTAAGAAGTTTTAGATATTTCTACTAAATATTTGACAAAAATGCAGTTTTGTTATGTAAATTTACGTAATTTAATAAGTTTCAAATATTTATTAAAAATAAGACAGAAATGCTCAGCAAAATTGTATTTTTTGCAGTTTTGTTATGTAAATATTTAAATATTTAATAAAAGTTTAAATATTTTTATTATAAATAAGACAGAAATTCTCAGGAAGATCGCAATCTTTTGCTGTTTTGCTGTGCTAATGCCAGCCTCTTTAGTCTCATTTTGAATTTAAAAAGTCAAATAGTTTCCATTGTTTTAATTGTAATTCTTGTCAAGAAAGTGATAAATCTTGATTTAACAAGATAAGAATGTTTAGATATTTGTAGTAAAAAAAAGAAGTGAAGAAACTTGACCTAATATATCTAGTTATGTTTCATGAAAGAAAATATGAGAAATAGGTAAGTTTATGTTTAAAGCAAAATTGTAAATCTACAGTAAGTTACTGGCATAACTACAGTAAGTTTTGGGGTGGAGTTAAAGGTCCGAAACATTGAAATCAACAGAAGAATGTCGGTCTGAAGTACAGAAGTGAAGTTTAAAATGTTTCCAGCGGATGTTTGCTGTTGTTAAGTGCTGTTCATCTGCTGGATTTCATTTAGTTTGTTTTTTAACAGCTCGAGGCAAAGCCATTATTATAAACACATATAAATTGTGCTCTCTGGCTTTACATTAAGAAAACAGACAAATAAAACAACTTAATACAGTGGAAGGTTTTATTGCTCGTGCAAACACGATAAAACATCGGGCTGCTGTTTCATTTCTTATCTACGTTCTTCAGCGAGGACGCTTCGTCAACCAATCAGCAGCACTCGTGCGACGCTCAATGTTTTCTTATTTTCCTCTTGTGTATCAGCAGAGGCGGTCGGAAACAGAGCAAGAGTCTGATCTTAATCCGATGCCATCTGGAAAAACGCTGAGCCCACGGCCCGCTGGCACAGAGGTTGTGTCTCTTATGTAAACGGAACAAATTCCTTTTCACACTAATGGTGTATCACATTAATGCCTGTAGAGATTTGTACATGGGGTCAGACTAAAGGGCCACCGGGGGCCCAGACTTATCTCATGTCCCGGATGAAATCTAAATCAACTCATTGTGCCTCTGCATGTTCACTTCATGACGGTTTGGTCTTTTATAATCGACACAATCTGAGCAGAAAAACTCAAAAACTCAAACTGTTTGTTTCTGGAGATATTCCAGAGAAGTTTCAGGAAACATTCAGCTGAAATTGTCCGAAATGTAATAAATGTGTCTTCTTTCTCACGCATGACATTTTACTCATCTATTAAGAATTTTACGGGTCAGACAAAAAACTTTTGTGCCTTATCACACCTTATGATTTCCACTCACATTATAGAATAATATTACATCTGTGAATGTGAATTATGTTCACTGAAACGAAAAGTATTATCAGGGTTTTTCCTGGCTCGAAATGAACAAGAGTTGGTGCAATCCTGATCTTGTACCGCACCTAAGTGGCTTAACCAAAGTGACTTTGACATATTAGAAGTTCTAATAAAATGAGATGAAAATGACAATTATTAAGTTATATAAAACATTACTTTTATTCAACCAAACAAACGTTTTTTAATCAAATAAAGCTTTTTATCGTTTTCAACTAACTTTTCAGCCCACGATAGGCAACTGAATTAACCAGTCTTACTAATGAGCAAAGCTCATTCACATCTCTGTGGTTCACTTTAAATGATTCAGTGATCTCTTATAATCGCTACTGACTAGTTAAAATGAATCGGTTCAAATGAGTCATTTGTGTGAGAGTCGTTCTGAACTCAATGTGCGTTCATACTGGCGAACTCGCTGTGTACAGTATACGCTGATCCAGCTCCACAGCTAAAGACATTACAATGATGTACGTGTCATGTTCATTTAAAAAGTTTCAAGAAATTAAACATACTTGGATGCAAAACAAACAGCCGCGAAACAAAACTAGCTCTTGTTCTGCAACTCTTTTTAGCGCCTCAGTGTGTTGAAAATGAAACAGCGCCTCCACTGTGGCGTAATGCCGCAACTGCAGTTACAAATGACAGTCTGTTAACTGAACGCAGCATTTCTTGTGAAGACAGACGGATGATCCAATTTCTCTATGCAGGAATAACCCTGGTTACTGCTCAGATTGCTCTCTCATTTCAGATGTTTCTCTTAAAGGAGAGTCAGATGAGAATGTAATTGTGTGAACACATGAAGAGTCTGGAGGTGGAAATGAATGTAAAATATTTGAGTAGATCTGATGAGAAATGTTTGAGTTGATATTGAGATCATCAATCATATTGACTTTTGATTGCAGACGAGACGAATCTGAGCTCAGTTGTTGACGTCTTTTCTCAAACTTTGTTGCGCGTTTAATTGGTTTGACCATCAATTTTGCTTTTCTGCTTTGGAGCTGTATTCAGAGTTGAGTAGGAATATTTCAGTCTTTGTTGTGTTTGTTGTTTGTGAAAGCACAGAAGTGTTGTCAGATGAGATTTCTCAGTGTAATGTTTCTCTCTGTGGGGTTTTGTCTATTCAGATCCATGTGAAGTGTTTTGTTTCTCAGTCTGGGCGAGTAGAGCAGTCTGTCTGTCTCACAAACCTCATGAAAGCCCAGCTGAGATGTCCCATGTGTCCCGGCTCTATCCCAAAGACAAATGCCCCGCCATGAGCTTCAAAGTGACCGGTGGTGTGTTTGAGGAGGTCAGGAAGGAGGAATCTTCTGTTAAACACATAAAAGAGTTCTGTTGTCAGAAAAACAAAGCAAAATAATTAAAACACGCGTGAGGGTTTCTGGAGCTCGTCACGCTTCGCAGAGGCATTATTGTACCGAACACAAGATCTCATCCATTCATGTCTATAAGGGTTGGAATGATAGGATTTTCCCTCAAATTGTTAGCAATTTATGATTTAGATTCTTCAAATTTTAACTATAGTTATTTTTATTGGAAACCAGATGCAAGAACAAATAATTTACATTTAACATTTAGTCAGTTTACTTGTTCTTTTCTGTTCGTAGACATTAATCTTTTTGATTAAAAGAGGATTTTTAAAATATATAATTATATTTTCTGTTCATCAATATAGTACATTTACATGAATTAGCATCTCTTGGCCTGTTGTCTGCCATTTATAAAGCACGGCTCCGTTTAGGACGGATTTTTATTAGCCACAACGAATGAGTGACAGTTACCCATAAGACTTTGCTCACTTTGCTTCATAATTGATCGGCTGGCCGTGCCAGAGCTGGTTAACATCAAGCGAGCGTTGGGTTGGTCCGCGGCCCGAGCCCTCAGTCACCGAGCAGACGATGAAAACGACAATGTGTGCTAATTGTTTGATGTTAATACGCTCCATCAGTCAGGGCTCATTAGAGCGCGCTCACAGACCCACGGGCCCAATAAACCTCCAACAACTGTATTCACAGAAATAATTCAGTTATCACCTGTCTGTTCTAATGGCCAGTTAACACAAATATTACTCTTTTTATTCGCCTAAATGAGATTAATGACTTTCAATACAGTGACCACACACACACACACACACTAATGAGTTTAACAAAAAAACATTCAGGGCCAGATCTCAATTTCACATAATTACACACACACACACATCTCACATGAGTATATTATGTATATTTTAATATTAACTATAGTAATCTGTAGTAGCAATCCGCGTTAGTATAGAGATTTTTATAGTATTAATTATAGTTTATCATCCCATTATACAGGATAGAATACTATAATATACATTAACAGTATTAAGAAATGACTAAACTGTACTTTACTGTACAGTAGTTTACTACACTTTACTACGATAAATATAAAAACACACACTGTACACTATACAGTAATTTACTAAATTTGACAAAATTAATATTAAAGTATACTACTGTTGTATACAATCAGAACGTTTATTTTCCATGTAGGGTGTTTTATCCTACACATTTTCATTATTACGTCATGACAGTCTAATGATGAGATTAGGAGCATTTAAAAAATGATGAGCCATAATAATGATGAAAATAATTCATGTGTTATTGCTGTGAGTTATGGATTATAGGGATGCACCGATAACCTTTTTTAAAGACCGAGTATGAGACCCAATGTTTTTTTTCTGGTACTCGCCCATACCGATGGCTGTATAATGTACAATGATGTTAAGAACCAGTATCTTACTGGTACATTTTCTTTTGTTTTTAGGTTTACTTAAATTTAAATACAATAATTAATTAAGTTTTAAAAAAATACGTAAAGCAACACAATTTTACTAGCACATTGACTTCAGTTTACTAAAGGAAACAATATACTCTGTGGTCGAATTATACAAAAATTAAAGGGGGGTGGTGTGGTAATATGTGAGTCCAAGTTAACCAGACTTTTATTTTGATGGGATGCCACAAAAAGAAATTGGAAAAGTTAGCCAGACCTTTTTGACGGATCGATGCAAATGGTGTTTGTTTATGTGTAACAGTGAAACGCTGGCGCTGAAAGGTCCACAAGCATCACAAGTTGATTACACGCAGCCGCGCCACTCTTTCACACACAGACACGCAAAAAAGCAGAATACATATTTAAACAGAATCTGAATTAGGTCTGTCAAACGTGTACTGTGCCAATTCATTTTGTATTTATAAACACAATGCATTTTTTTAGGAGGATATAAGATATAACAATTAAAAATGTTTATTTAGAATTTCAATTATTGGTAAATATAAATTAGTACATTTAAATATTTCCTAAATATATTGACGAGTTTATGTATGTTTTGTTTTTATAAATACAAAATTAATATGCACTGTACACAGATATATATTACGTAAACACAAACTTTTATTCTAGATGCGTTTAATTGCGATTAAACGTTCAACAGTCCTAAAAATATTTCTTTAGCTGTTCAACGCAAATATTGGTATCGGTGCATCCCTAATAGATTACATAATAGATTTCACATTTTTGACAAATTCTGTTTGAGTTTTGACATTAATTAAAGAATGTTCTTCACGTTATGTAGGATAATTTTATGTTTAAAACGGTAAATGTCTCTTCTGTCAACACCTGACCGATCAGTTCTACTTTAAAAAAAAAAAAGACTTCCAACTTAGCTCTGTATACTGTGGCTTTATATTAGTTTTTTTATTCTTATGCTTTTTGTTGTCCCAATTGCTTCCATTGTTTACCTCATTTTTAAATCGCTTTGGATAAATGTAAATGTAAATGACTTGACCTGGGTTTTCACAGACTGGATCACTAGAAATAAACCACAAACCTAGTCGATTCAGAGAGTTTTGAAGTTTTTGTCTATTTCTAGAAAAAAGTATTAAATGGGTAGTTGTTTTGTGTGAATGGGAATAGAAGCTGGAGGTCAGAGTTCAGTGTGTTGTGACAGCTGCTGGCTTCCGCCCCGGGCCACTCTCTCTGAATATGTAAAACCGAGTCTCCAAATATCACCGTCTCCCCTGACATCACCCCACACAGCTCCGTTCTCAAGCTTTAATTTTGTAATTATTCATCGCTGTAATGAGAGATGTTTCCAGATCGTGTGTGACCCTCAGTGTTCAGATTAGTATGCGTCTCCAACACGATTAATTGTGATTAGAGAAGATCATTGTGTGCCCCCGGATTCCTGTACAGAGAACATTAACAGCTAGAGCCCCGACACAAGTCTGTTTATTGTCTGTGTGAATCTCTAACACGACCCCCTCGGTGTAAAATCAGCCCCAGGCCTTAAGAACGTGACAAGGTCAAGGCCCGAATCTCTGTTTTCAGCACTCCAGAGGTTTAACGTGATGGTGAGACACGGGCAGACTTTACTTGTGTGCTTGTCAAATGGTGAAACAAAAGCACATGAGTGTAATGTAATAGCAGAGGATTGAAAAAGTTAAAAACCCTTTTAAAACAAACGGATGGATTGGATTTCTGTCAACACTCAGTGAAGGACTATCACATTGAAACAGAAGGAAAGGCCGCGTTAAATACTGTCGGATAGTTGAAATACTATGGTACGTTTATGTATACTATAGTGAGAGATGGAAGGTGATTCATTGCCATGTAAAGCATTGTATTATCAAGGTATTGTTTCCAAAATTCATGGTAATACTGTTGACGTTTTTATGTAAAGAAAGAGACTGTTAATTAATAAAAGTGAAAAGAGAATCATCTTACTGACCAGGTTTGTTGTGATTAAATGTCTCTTTCTTTTAATCAATGTGATTCAATGGACACTTCAGCTCAAGTCTCACGTGTGTCCCAGATATTTCTCCTTAGATAAACACTCAGAAATGTCTGAGACTAAAACCCATTGCACACTGAGTCCGGAATTTCCGCACGTTAAATAATTAATACCACCTCACGTTGTGTCAATCACATTTACACACTGCCTGCGATATTTTCATCCGTCATAACAAAATTCTGACTCTTTTAGACTTTCTGCGTTTTTCGCATCTGTAGCGAGTGTTTTGAGAGGCCTTTTTGAATAATTCAGAGACACTGTACAAACGAGTGGCAAATACGGAAAAACGCATACGAAAATTTCGTACTGTATGTTTAAAGACCTTAAGGCCAGATTTACATTTCGTGTTAAAGACGGCGCGGGAAACACCAGCCGCACCGCTTTCTCTCTTCAGATGATTATTAGCGCTGAGAAGCTAACGGATATGTGCGCGTAAAAGATGCGAAATGTGAATCGGGCCTAAGGCAGCATCCACACCAAAGCCAGATCTTTCCCCATCCGATCTTTTTTTCCTCTTCACGCCGTCATCTCATGAAATTTCTGCGTACACATGAAACCACTAAACTGACTCAAAACAATGTAGTATAGACACCAAATCAGTATGTAGCGCTTTAATTCTGCCACGGCGATACACTAAAGACTAAGAAGAAGATTTGGAGTTTTCGCAGAAACTTTGCGCACTAGGGTGATGACACCATCATTTTAGAAAATATACGGATCGGCTGTACACAACGAAAACACAAGGGTGGACGTTTTCCACACTTGGAAACGGTTTAAAAAAGATAGCAGTATCAGGTGGACGAAACGCGATACGATATGAAATCTTTACATTAACAGCTAAACCCTTCTCCATGATGGGCTTACTTGAGTGAGACACAACTGAGAACTTTATCAAAACTGAAAGAGATATCAGAAGGAAAAGATCTGAGAAGATCTTAGCACATTCTCTCTTTGAGAGGTCATAGATGTGTTGTGAGTGTTTTCTCACACTGAGCTGATCAAGTCACAAAGGAAAGTGCTGATAAAAGCGCACACATGGGAACGTGTCACACTGCTGTGCTTTTACGGTAGTAAAGCGTGTATGTGGATAATCTTACAGGAATATAAACTCTTGACACGCTGTTTTCTTTACAGTATGCAGAAATAAAGTCTCTAATGCATCATGTGTTTGATATCACACACAGGAAGTGATGTGAACACCACAGCACTATAACTCACACACATGCTGTAAATATTTCATATCATTTATTGATGATGATGATAATGTTTTACATTAGAACGCAGATGTGATCTGTTGGATGGCTCTGATGCTCGGCTATCAGATGATTTTTATTGTCATGAACACATGTGCACTGAATGTTCATGATATTGAATGGTAACACCAGTGTTTTATTGTTTATGGATTATGTGTATGTGTACGTAAACTCAATTGCTCAATATATCAAACTGATTAAGTAACGCAAACTTAATTTGAAGAAAAAGTTCCTAAAACACATTTTTACCTTTGAGGAAAGTATAAATGTATATTGAAGTTTTTAAAACTAGACAATTGGTCGAGAAAATTCTGAATTCCCAGCATGCTTTGCGTCAGACTGCCTTAGAAGAGTACATTTTAAAACATGATTATTTCATGTGATGTTGAGTATAGTTAAAGACTTGTTAGTATTTATTGTTTACGTATCTTTAATATTTAGAAAAGTATGACATTTTTTGCAATTTTGTGGTTACCATTGTTCAGAAGAGTGGTGGATGTAACGTAACCTGTAACATTTTTTATGTCACAAGTGAGCAATGATGGTGCTTATGACAGTTCGGAAATCAGTCTCTACTTGCTCGTTTCGAGTCACATTAGTCAAGGAGTTTGATTTATGCATATTAATCAAACTCCAACGAAGTAATATGTCAAATTTAAAAAAAGAACATTTTAGTTGAGTTAACTTAAAAATGTTATTTTGTTAAGTTCTGTCTACTTAATTTCTTGAGAAGGATTAATGACTTAAGTTAAGAACTTTAATTTAGCAATAATCAAAATGTAAAAGTTCTTCTTACTTGAACCAAGAACCTCTAAAACTCATAAACTTTGTGGCAACTGTTTGTTTTCATTTTCTTGACTATCACCAACTTATCTGGCTTAACAGTTTTTTCCTATTTGTGTAGCAACAATGTGTTAAGGGTCGAGCCCTGGATATCCACTGATCTCTGAACAGCTTCAGGTTATTTATTTCTCAGTAGAAGACGGGCAGCAGATTAGCGTGTGTTTCATTGATCAACACAGACTCCGTTTAACAGTTAACGCATGTTTTGAAGAGCGTGACCTCTGGAGATTTATCGTGACACTTCATGCTAAGAGCTGAGCTGAGCTTTGTTTGTTTTGTCATTTAAAAGGTTTCCCGAGGTTGTAAAAAGTGTGTACACAGATCAAATCTCAAACTTGAGTTCATTGTAGGGAAGCTGTGGTTAGCGTCAGGAATGTGTGTTGTGTGTCAACGGCAGAATATATACGATAGAGAAACACGAGAGCTGGCGAACCACAAACTTCAGACACTGAATGAAACGTGTCGGAGAGCAGCTGCGGCTCAAGGCTGTTTTGGGAAATCTTTTCTTGAGAATGGCTTTAGTTTTTCTTACAGATCCAGTTATTTGCTGACATTGGCCGCACAACATCGGCATGTTAACCGTACCTTTGCCACAATGTAAACAAGCCCGGAATCCAGAACGCTCCTCCAGGGATTTTGGCTTTTCACAAGAAACTCTTGCATCACATGAGGAGATTTCAGCGTGGTGAAGATCAAATGAAAGTGTATCTCAAGCACCATAAAACTCACATTCTGCACAGAAATCCGATGCTTCAACATTTCAGAAGCAGTCGACAAACATTCCGGAGAATAAATGTGTTTTAGAAACATTTGGGTTCTCCAAACGCACGTCTCCATCCTACTTAAATGATTCTGTTGGCTGAAGTTTTAGGAAAATTCTGTTTGGTCTTCTGTTTCTAGTCTTATATAATGATGTTTAATAGAAGAAGAGTTGTTTTATATAAACACAGTTGTTGAGTCTGTAGTGAGATCAGTCTGAGAGGTGAAACTTAATTCTGCTTTGATTTTCTAGAGCAAATTATATTTTTTGTGCGTGTGTCTCAGGAGTACTCTATGACCTTTCTGTCAGTAATGAGATTTTCATCGATAGGTCAGAGTTCACGTGTTGCTGTGTCTCGGTGTTCACGTGTGAACTTCACTAAGGCCACATCCACCCGAAGCCAGAGCGTTCCCCATCCGATGTTATTTCCCTTTTTAACAGCATCGTCTCGAGAAATATCAGCGTACACACTTGAATCGGCTAAACCAACTGAAAACGATGCAGTATTCACGCCAAATCAGTGTGTGACGCTGTAATTCTGACAGAGAAACTGAGAAAGAACGCAGAAGATTTGGAGCATGCGCAGAAACTGGTGATGACATCATCATTCGGAAGATATACGGATCGGTATACACATGGAAACGCAAGGGCTATTCATTCCCTCTGGGAAACATTTAAAAAAATCTCCCAAAACGCCGAATTCATGTGGATGATGCAAAATCTTGACGTATACAGTTATATCCCTCTCCGTATTCATTATAGAGATGTTGATGTGTAGAAAGGTTCAGAATGATCCAGTATGTCCATTAATGAGGTGGAATATCTGCTTCTGATGGTTTGAGTTTGGAAAAAAGCAAATTAAAAGACACACAACCAGAAGATCAGATGCTGTAAAACAGAGAGAGAGATGCTGTATATAAAGTGGCTGATATTCTTTTATATTCACTATTATGTTATTTTTTAAAGGTTATATCTTAGGGGCTTTTGTGTTGGGTAGAGAGATACAGGAGGGGGATCGGAAAAGGACCGTCAAGACAAAATGGATGTTGTGTTGTCGTGAGCGCACTGTAAGGGATTTCACTTATTTGTCTGTAATTTAATTACACTTACTTCTGATGTAATTAAACTAACTGCTGTGTAATATGTTCAATAGTGGCAACGACATCAAAATGATAAATCTAACTTTAAAATGTATGCTTTAATGTGTCCTCCTCACATTTGTATACTTTAGTCAGTTAATAAGAATCATTTATGTTATTTATTATTTATTTTTATAATAATTTATTCGTTTCATGTCTATCCTTGAATCACTGAACTAATCAAGGTTGATAAAGGGATATAGAAAGTCATAAGTAATAAGTCATTAAATACTTTTTGGAGAGAGTCATTTGAACAGTAATATAATTACACTATTGAATATGTAACTAGTAACTAGATACTTTCACATTAACTTACCCATCAGCAGACTTCACCACTTGAACACGTGTTTCTCGGTTCAGGTTTATGTTGGATGCCATACACATGTTATTCTTTCACTTACGTTTCTAAGGACAGCAGAGTTCATTTCAAACGTTTTATAATTTTATTATATTTTATTATTTTAATATCATTTTCAAAGAATCCAATTCAGGTGAAATGAATCCCTGCCATCTTCAGTCAGTATTGATGTCTGATGTCAGGTCAGGTGGATTACTTTCCGTCCCTCGTGGGTTTACGCCGGCGGTCATTAATCTTTCTTAATGAGCCTGAGCGCTCTCCTCTCTCTCACCCGAGGGGTCTGCGGGTGACCCCACAAGAGGACAGTCGGACCCACGGCGATAATCACGTCTCCCCGGCCGCGGACGCTGCTGATTTATAGAGACGTCTCCCGCCGGAGGCCATGCAGATGAGCGAGGGAACAAAATGACTCGTGAGGAGAGAAGATCAATATCACAGAGTGCTGTCCATTTAGATAATGGACAATAAGATCATAAGAGACGGTGTGGAGCGAAGTGAAGTGGACGCGGCCAAAGCCCTCTTCATTATCAGAGCTTTCTCTGTGTTAACTCAATTACCACACGACACAAAAAAGATATTTAACTTCTTTGTTTAAGAGTTCAGATCAAACTAAATCAGTTCTTCTTATTGATACGTTGGGCGTTTGTGTTTGTGTTGTTCATATTTACTGTAGAAAAGATTCTTTACAAATATTCTTATTTGTCATTCATCAGGAAGTTGTTGGAAAGTTTGTATTCGTTTGAGAATTGAAGTTTCACACATCGGTTAAATACTTTGATATGTCTTTATGGGAAAATATCGTACAACACAGTCTTTGTGATGTTTTTGTTGTCTTGACCTGTGTGTTTTGTGTGTTATCACCATTTCACCCATTTCAGGAAGACTGGTGTGTGTGTGTAGATGACAGTGATGTCACTTGAAAGTGTGTCTGTGTGTGTGTGTGTGTGTGTGTTGTAGATGCCTCATGTCTATTACTGTTTGTTTTATTTATAGTTCAGTTTTAAAGAGTCTGTCATGTTCACACATTTATAAAGCGAGCGTCATCTCTTCCTGTCGCCTTCCTCATCTTCCTCCCATGATCCCCACACATGCAGTAACACACGTGTGTCTGTCTGTCGGTGATGTTCTGAGCTTCCCGTAAAATGTTTTGAATAGAATCCAGAGGCTGTTTGGTTCTGTATGAACAGATACGTGAGTGAAGGGGACTTGTGTCAGATTGTGACACACACGTCTGGTTTATTATGTCCGTGGGGACAGTCCATAGGCATAATGATGTTTATACTGTACAAATTGTATATTTTATCCCCTAAACATGAAGATCATAGAAAACTTTTAGAATTTTTAGATTTAAAAAAAAACATTGTTCTGTACAATTTATAAGCTTTTTTGCCCATGGAGATCTCAATTTTGGTCACAACGGTGAAACACAAGTGTTGGTGTGCATTCAGGTTAAAGTCCTCACCGGGATATACAAACTAGGCCAAACACACACACGGACACAAGCATACACAACCTCTACGTACGCACACACGCACTCTCTCACAAACACACTCTTACGTACGCACACCCGCCATACGTACGCACACAAACACACTCTCGCACACACGCACAAACACACTCTTGCGCACACTCGCGCGCATACACACACACACTTTTCCTTAAACAGAAGGAAACACAAACACACAACCCTGATGTTTACACTCAAAGTTTGACTGTCGAGGTGAAATAATCTGGATTTGAGTAAATGTGATGAGACATGTTTGAGTTGATATTGAGATCTTATTCTTTGAGCTCAGTCTGACACATTGTTATCATCTCTTCTCAAACTCTCATGACAGACACATTTCTGATTCGCATGAGAAACATCTTAGACACACATGAGACTTAAACAGTTCTCCAGTAAATCTCATCGATGTCTATGCAAAAGAATCAAGATATTAAAGAGATCTCTTCTTTGTAACAAATGTAGATGTGTTCTTGAGCTGATCTGTTATTGTTGTGCTCTGTGTGTGAGGTGTTGATGTCCCGCAGCATGTGTGAATGTGTTTATTGTGATTATTCTGTGATATCAGTCGTGTTGATTGATCTCGTGTTGAACATCAGATCTTTCTGGTGGACGGTGGGCTGCGTGTGCACTGTTTGAAATGAAACGACAGGGTGTGAAGTCTTCAGGTTTTGACTGATGGCAGCATGTGTTCCGGAGCTCTTTGAAATGCAGCACGTAATGATTTTTTTAGCCGTTATCTTCACAGGACGGCTTGTGTGTGTGGAGACCTCACAGGACCGCGTTATATTTCAGGAGCACCTGTCTTCTGTGTGGAAGCTCGTGTCCCTCTCCACTTACACTGGGACACAAACTAGACACGTCTCATCTACAAGCTCGACCCTTTCATGATGTGACGGGCGTCGGAGATGAATGCCGCATCCTCCGGGCTTAGAGGAGCCGAGCGCATCCGCAGCGTTTCATGTCTTCACATTTCAAGAAGGGGTGCCTCTCTTATGGTGGTCTCACGTGACCATTACGGCTGATTTCCACCTTTTTTCAGGTCATTGTGGGATATTTTGTTATTTGCGCCGTCGTTCACGTGCGTGAACAGGTATCATTTGGCAGATAGATTCAGTCCGCCGGGAAAATGTGTCCGTTCAAATTGCATTTGCAAAAGCAATGCTGTGTTTTTATTGCCCATGGCCAGGGATGTGATGGATGGCGTCCGGAGGCAACGTTCAGCAAATATATGCAGTTTATCATGTGAATATATTCGTTCGGGAGGCTGTTTATCTGTTTTTGGGGGTGCCGGGGTTTGGCAGGTGTAGAGATGATAATTGGAGGGGTTTATTACCGCCTCTCTCTGCTGGTGTCCATCTGTTGATGAAGCTCTGGATGACTGATTCCTGGAAGCCAGAGGTGTTTGGAGGGTGTCTTGATTCTCAATGCGATGCCAGTAAACAGATTGGTGACATCAGCGAGTCTGTGCACAGAGCGTGCCGTGGAAGAGCGCAGACGGATTGGCAGCGTCATATCGCCTACAGTCATCAATATTCAGCCGCTATAGACCCCAGAAAATCTAAACAGACTCCTTATTATCAAATATGACAGCGCACATTATTCCTCAGAATATCAGTTTTTCTAATCGCCGAGTTTAAAATGATCACGTTAAGTGTCTTCTCAACACAAATGGTGAAGCTGTATTGGAAGTAGTTTGGCATCATTTATAAATAATATTTTTGATTTTAGTATATGTTATGCAACTTTGGAAAGAAAAAAGAGTCCATTTTCAGTTTGATAAGTGTTTAGGTAAAAAAAATATTTTTGTTTCATTCTGTGAACAACTAACAATATTTCTACCAAATTTCAAATTAAAAATCTTTTTTTTTTGTTTTGCAGAAAATGAAAACTGGAGAAACACTTGAAAATAACAGAAACGCTTCTGTGTAATTTTTCAGACCTCACACTGCAAAAAATGACTTACTTGGTCTTCTTTCTTGTTTTCCAGTAAAAATATAAAAACTTATTTTCTTAGATCAGTTTGCTCATCAAGAAAAAGCTTCTTGATTCAATTATGTTAAGACATTTTTATCAGAAAACCAGACATTTTTGCAGTGCAAATACTGAAAATTAAGTTCAGATTCACTTTAAATGTATTTTTTATGTGATAACCTTAATTTTTTTGTTTTTGTCTTTTTACATTGATTTTGTTCAAATCCAACAGACACTGGACTGGAATGAATACGATGCATCTAGAAATGATTATTACATGAGTTTGGTTCCAAAATGAAATGACTGCATTTTTTATTGTGCATTCAAATTAATATCAATCAAACTGCAGTTGGTCTGTTTTGATTTAAGCTATGATAACTAAAAAAATACAGCGAACACAATAAAAACATAATAATAAACATGGATTTTGAGTTAGGGTTTTGGAACCAAAATTAAAAAAAATTCACATACATATTTTATTTTTATATTTAGAGATTGATAATAATATAGTTTTGTTGTTCAACCAAGATGTATGTGTCAAACTTTTTGTTCTTTGTCTTTGATGAATAGAATTTTTGAGAGCGAGTAAGAGTCTTAACAGATGGCATTGTAAACATATTTTTTAAATTCTACCTTTGTGAACACATCTCCTTAGTTTGGTGCGTATGTTGGAGCTCAGAGCAAATGTCCAGGTTGACATGTTGAATGTGTTTGTGTGTGTGAGAAAGCAGAGAGATTCATGAGCGCTCTGAATGGGTCCTCAGAATGTTCTCAGCGTCTCGTAGCAACAGCATCGACAGCCAAGCGTCCCAGTTCTGGTTTTCAGTCGTATGTGTGTGTTTAAAGCCTTTGAAAAGCCTTGAGAGAAAAGCTGTTTTTTCTCTGTCGTGTGAACAGGGAAGGCCTGTAAGTGCTGTTTAATAAACTCTTAAAGAGCGGCTTCTCTCTGCCCGCGGCCATCAGGACCTGAAGCGGACAATAGATCTGCTCCTCGACATGTACGGAGCGCTGCATGAAAGGGTCTTTACAGGACTTTGACGTGCCCGCGACACATGAGTCGCTCTGTTCAGGAGATGCTGTCAGAGAGTTCCAGTGTTCCTGTATGAGTGCGTTTGACTCTTAGTTCAGTGAAGTCATGACGCTGTGTTTTTAGTAACGCAGGTCTGCTGAATAACAGCATGATGTTCTGAGAACGTTTGGCACCACATTTTGCCTGAAGGTTAACGGTTGACCTCTCACAAAACATCCCAAAAGATTTCAGATATTTCTCCTGAGAAAGAGTCAGAAATGTCTCCGAGTTTGAGATGTCAAAAGTCAATATGATTGAAGATCTCAATATCAACTCAAACATTTCTCATCAGATCTACTCAAACCAGATGATTTCACCTCTACAACCTACATTCATTTACACCTCCAGACACTTGTATTGTGTTCACACAATAACACTCTCTTTTGATTTTCTTATTAGTGATCTCCAAAGACATCATCAATGTATCAGTGAGAGTTGGAGAATTGACATTGGTCAAAAGCGTCTACTGTGTGTGTGTGTGTGTGTGTGTGTGTGTAGCTCTTTGCTTTAAATCCCCACTGTTACCTGTTCCAGATATTTGGCACTAAATAAACTGGGCCGTGTCAGGACTCTTTCCTTCCTTCCCCAAATTACCTTCCTGCACACGCAACTCACAGCTGGCGGTTTGCATGCTGCTTACAAGGTGCAGACCAATTTGTTCCCTTCAAAGCTGGATTCTCTCATCAGGTTTGACAAACGCTGCTATTGTGCAGGAGGTGCTGCCGAATGGCGAACGGGCCGGCTGTTGTGTTCGCTGGCGAGTCTGAGTGTTAGGAGGCTGAACGCCCAGACCAGAGGGGCCTGAAGCCAGCTGTACAACACACGCAGAGAAAGAGAGAGAGAGAGAGAGAGAGAGAGAGAGAGAGAGAGAGAGACCGAGACTGAGAGAGACAGAGAGACAGAGAGACAGAGAGACAGAGACAGAGAGAGAGAGAGAGAGAGAGAGAGAGAGAGAGAGAGAGATGGAGACCGAGACTGAGAGAGAGAGAGAGAGAGAGAGAGAGAGACAGAGAGAGAGAGAGAGAGAGAGATGGAGACCGAGACTGAGAGAGAGAGAGAGAGAGAGAGACAGAGAGACAGGGACAGAGAGAGAGAGACAGAGAGAGAGAGAGAGAGAGAGAGAGAGAGAGAGAGACCGAGACCGAGAGAGAGAGAGAGAGAGACAGAGAGACAGAGAGACAGAGAGAGAGAGAGAGAGAGAGAGAGAGAGAGAGACCGAGACTGAGAGAGAGAGAGAGAGACAGAGACAGAGACTGAGAGAGAGACAGAGAGACAGAGAGAGAGACAGAGACAGAGAGAGAGAGAGATAGAGACCGAGACTGAGAGAGATAGACAGAGAGACAGAGAGACAGAGAGAGAGAGAGAGACATATAGAGAGTGAATGGTAAATGAAGGACAGTCAGCTATAATTTTGACCTTTTCAATTGGCCAGACTTATGAGTCTGAACGTGACTTCATTGTCCTTCAGCTCTCTCAGTAGTTTCTACACTATGTTGTGCTTATGACAGTCAAGGCCTCATGAATTTCATGAGATGTAGTCTCACGTCCAGTCTCCGGCCTGAAGTACTTTAAAGGGTCATGCGGTGCGAATCCGTGTTTTTCTGTCTTTGGTGAGTTAGAAGTTGCCCATGCATGTATTAGACATGTACAATTGCGGAAATTAAATTCTTTAAAAGCAAATGCTCACCAAGACCTGCATGAAACACCTCGTGTTTCTGATTTGACTAAGACCGCCCAAATGTATTCCCAAGTGATGTGGCGTAGCTGTCAATACCTGTTCCAAATATGGTCGGAGACGTTACATTTCCTTCACACTTGCAGTATTCCACCAATCACCATACACTGATTAACTGGCCAATCAGAGCACACCTCGCGTTTCAGAGCCCATGAGCTTTGTAAAGAATCAGTGCGTTTCAGAGAGGCGGAGCAAAGAGGAGATACAAACATGTACACATGTGGAAGATACAGCGTTTATCAACCTTAAATTCTGTATACACATTACATTAACTCTTAAACAAACCAGAATATTCCTGTTAGCTGTGTTATGACTTATAAAGAAAGTGCAATGCTGTTACCTTTCGGTCATGATTGGATACTTGATGCATGTGTCATACGTGATTACATATATGACTGTGTTCTTGAAGGGCTGTCATGATTACACAATAAAAAAATTAAATGCTCTTATTATTTATAATTTTTTTATTAATTTTTCTAGCAATTTCTCTCACACATAAAACACACACAGAGATTGAGAGAGAGACAAAGAGAGACATAGAGAGAGAGGTTGAGAGAGAGAGAGATTGAAAGGGGGCGAGAGAGAGAGAGACAGAGAGAGACAAAGAGAGACATGGAGAGAGAGAGAGAGAGATTAAGAGAGAGAGAGAGAGATTGAGAGAGAGAGAGAGAGATTGAGAGAGAGAGAGATTGAGAGACCGAGAGATTGAGAGAGAGAGAGAGAGAGAGAGAGAGAGAGAGAGATTGAGAGAGAGAGAGAGAGATTAAGAGAGAGAGAGAGAGAGATTGAGAGAGAGAGAGAGAGAGAGATTGAGAGAGAGAGAGAGAGATTGAGAGAGAGAGAGATTGAGAGAGAGCAATCTGCATTTAAAGCCTCACACGCCACTGAGAGGTGGTTAAAATGAAAACTGATCTGCCATCGTATTGTTTTTAGCCGTCAAAATGACTGACAGTTTTTGGAATTGTGCGTATTTTTGTTCTGTAAATGACAGCAACACAATGACACAAGCTCCCCCGCATGCACACACTCACGCACGCATGCTGTTCATGCAACAACACACACACTTTTTTGCCTCATCTTTTCCATGTGAGCATTTAAGGTTTTCTTACTTTCAATTGTTTTCACGTCTTTGAAGTTCTAATGCTGTCATTATTCTGTTTGTATTGTAATTTCTCAATAAATCTTCAGAAAGCGCTATAGTCCATGACGGCCTCGCTCACACGTAGTGAAAAGTAATTCCATGTTTGTGTCTCCATTAGCGGGGCTTGTTTTAGCCTGAGGGAGGACAGAGTGATGTCAAAGATCTTTATTAAATGTTTACTTTGACCTCATTCAGCAGCAGATGAGGTGAGTGTTGTGAAGCCGCAGGGCTAACGGTCACATCTTCTGTGAAACACACACCAGCCCGAGGCGGAGAACACACAATCACCTCCAACACGTGTGAACACACAAACACTTCATGAGTCACGGCTGTGGATGTCTGCGGCTCTCCTCTCGAGCGGGCGGGCGGACGGGCGGCATCGCTCGTGGCGTTCAGGTGAGACTCTCATCTTCACACCTGGGCAGAGAATGAGCTCGCCGCCAGCACATCCTGAACATCTTCTGCATTCCTGCCATTAAAACAAACACCACGGCTCTCTCCTGAAGCTAAACACATCAGTGCTGATGTCCCGAGGGCCAGGAGAAAAACACAGATGGTTGAGATGAGTGGCACCAGGCTGTTTATGCCAAACAAGGGATGTAGGCGTTCGGCGCGCACCGGAGACCGGCGGTAAATATGACTCCAGTGATGGAGATCCGTTTAGCCCCCGTGACACATCAGACAGTCTTATTCACAACAGGATCATGTGACACACGAGTCCATTCACTTGACAACTCCTGAAGCGACGGGGAATATCTCCTGACTCTTCTTACATCAGAAGTGTTTAAGGCAGACCTCTGAAATCTAATTTTATTTTATTATAATATGTAACCCTTAGGGCCAGTTAGTAAACATCATGTTCAATGAAGGTACTTTGTCAAAATCCTACCGTCAACATCTTAAAACTTTATTTTTGGGAGTAATATTCTAAGCATAGGACTCCATCTGTTGGCCCATTTTGGGGTGGAATGCAAAAGATATTTCGAGAAACGTCTTAGTGGTTTTGTGTTCATACAATGGAGGGTCAACCATTTTTTTCATGATTATCATCATTATTCTCTTAAAGAAAGACAGGTTGAGTAAACGATGGCAGAATTCTCATTTGTAGATGAACTATTCCTTTAATTTCTATATTATGATTTACTTTCTGAGTCGCTGTGAGACACACAGTCCGGGACATCTATACTTTTGATTGATTGATTCAAACACTTATGAACAGTAAATCTTATTCTTACGACCGGACCGATCCTCTGACAGAAGTCTGTTTCTTGTGTATGCGGTAGCAGACGCTGCTGATCACCCGTGTCCGTATTTCCCTGCGGCTGCCGCTGGCGTTCAGTTACATCGCCGGCAGACATCAGCGGTGTCATCCATCCGTCTGATATCCACACAGATCAGCCCTGCAGCGTCTCACCTCGCTGTGACCTTCTGTTTGTGATAAAACAACGTTCACTATTTACAGGAAGATTGTGTTGAAGAAACCGCCAGCATGCAGGGACTTGAGAGCAGATACTGAAGCACACACACGTTTGCTGAATTAATGGATATCTCAGAATGGTGTTACAGCAGATGCCCGAACACAAGCTGACAGAAGGTTTGAATGAGACCCGTGAGGATAAACCCATCACTGAAGTGGAACTCTTCTAATGGCTCCTCGGCGCAGGTTCTTATTCAAATGAGTTTGGTTTCGCTCAGAGCGTCACCGCAGACTTGAGCCTCATGTCTTTATTGACTGCTGAGAAATTAATCTGCTTTAACGCCACACTAATGTTTTACACGTGAATAATACTCTAGACAGATTGCTCGAAATCTTTTGCTAAATGTTCTGAATCTCGCAAGTGAGCTCATGTTAATGTGAAGATAAAGAAGAGTGAACGCCGCTGTTTCTCTTTCAGAGCTCAGCACAGTTCTCATTGTGTTTAATATCAACTTTGTCTCCAATGTTTCATCTTAAATTGCTCATGAGACATAAAAACAAACAAATGAGACGATAGATGAAATTGTGGTAGATTGTGTATAAAGCCAATTGAACGTCATCCAGTAATTCTCTCAGCTCTTTGTTTTCTGTAGGACTGTTGGATGAACAGTGTTGGGCAATTTACTGTGAAAATGTAATCCATTACTAGTTACTAATGACATTTTTAATAGTGTAATATGATTACTGTACAAGTTACTCTGTCCAAAAAGTATTTATTTACTTACTATTTACTTTCTATATCCTACATCAACCTTGATTAGTTCAGTGATTCAATGATAGACATGAAACGGCTCTTTTAATTCATTTAAATAAAAAATATAAACTACATAAAGTATTATAATTAACAGACCAAAGTATTACAAATGTGAGAGTTAATGTCTTTGCACATACAGTCCAAAATTTTCGTATGCATCTTTTCTTATTTGGCGCTGGTTTGTACGTTGTCTCTGAATTGTTATAACACATCTCAAAACCTTCGCTACGGATGCGAAAAACGCAGAAAATCGCACCCAGTCCGAATTTTTTTAGGACGGTCGAAAATATTGGAGGCAGTGTGTAAATGGGATTGACACAACGTGTGGTCGTATTTATTTTTTAACGGATGCAAATTTTGGACTCAATGTGCAATGGACTTAAGACATTAAAGCACAAATTTTAAAGATAGACTTTGAATTTTGATGTCATTTCCACTATTGAACTATATTACACAAAGTATTTAGTTTCATTAAATCAGAAGTAACCGTAAATAAATTACAGAAAAATATTAGAGTAATCTAAGAGTAATCCCTAGCTTTACTTTTTTATTGGAAAAGTAGTTTAGTTTAGTTTAGTTTATTTATTTTTATACCATGGTCTGTTTGAAAACTGGATTCTGATTGGCTGGAAGGTGTGCATTAAAAGCCTTTAACACATGGGTAGCTCCAGTCAGTATGATTACATTTCAAATTAACTGACAAAATAACCCTCATATTCACCTGTTTGATCTAAAATGACACTGTAAACATCAATAAAAGCTTTAACTTGGCAAATAACCATTATATAAATGGGATAATCCACGGCTAGCTGTGCCTTCAAGGATTTTAATGCACTTCGCGGAGGCATCCATCGTTCGCTTCACGTGGTTCTTCGACTCCACGTCGCGCATTAATAAAGCAATAAGCCTCAAGAAACAGTGGGTTACAGTGCATTTTATAACAGCTAAGGGCGTTGCCTAAAACTTTTAGCTGTTATAAAATGCACTGTAACCCACTGCTTCGCGGGGTTTATTGATTTTATAAAAGAGTTATTCCAAATGCTCAGCGAGGTTTCATTAAATAAAGTAAATAAAATGATATTTAGGCTATATGGTGCCGTCAGCCATTATATATCGGGGGATTTTATAACGGCTTAGAACTCCACTGCTAGCCGTGGATTATTACATAAAGCACTTTTATAGAACAGATATGTTAGCCAAAGTGCTGTACAGACATAATAAAAGTAATACAAATACGAAGGGTAAAATAAAAAGTATATACAATTACATGTGCAGCAAATACACATGTCCACCGTACAAAAAAAGCACCTCTCATACTGTATTAAATGCAAGACGATAAAAAATGTTTTAAGATGGGTTTTAAAAACCGAAAGCAATTTAAAGTAATTCAATTAAAGTAACTCATTACTCAGTAACTAGTTACACCCAACACTGGGGATGAGATAAGATACTCTTCTGCATTTCTTCATCTGTAACTGTCGAGAAAACTGCTTTCAGTGAGAAATGGTGAATATTGTTTACCGTGGAGCTGTTGAGTTGGATAAATGAGAGCGAGGTGAAATCAATTAAAAGTGTCGAGTGAAAGTTCCTCTGGATTGTTGTGGAACTGATGTGATGATGTGGGAGCTGACGTGAGCAGGTTAAGAACAGATGAAAACATGAAGAATATGACTGAGAGGAGGCTTTCAGAGATGCAGCGTTATTCAGAACCTCTGACTCAAGAATGTGTTTGAAGCGACGCCGAAGTAAGTGGCAATTTCAGGCACTTTAACCCTCCGAGAACGCGTCATCTCAGATGAAACCCAATGCTATTTTGCCCACCAAAATATGATGCCATATGTCACAGGAGCCAATACACAAAACGTTTTCAAATCGTGTGCTTTCTCTGAGGAATATACCTGCCGGTTCACCCTGAACTCATTTGAGCACCGCAGCCGACTGTCAGATGTGTGACAGACACGCAACTCACGGGTGGTATGTGTTCAACACATTTACTTTAAAACAGAACATGTGAGTGAAATAAAAAAAGCAACCGCACGCTTTTACAGGTTTATTAGTCTTGTTTTGGACTCGACTGGTTTTACTGGAGCGTGTCACGTGACTCTCTCTCTCTCTCTCTAATGGGAAGCAGATGTGTTTCTCTAATTACACAAATCACATTTGGATTCAGACGGCAGGAAAAGCTCGACCGGGCGTTCAATTTCCCTTCACTGTCCCGAGGTCAGTCACATTATAGGTAAATATAATTAAAAGTAGCCTGGGAGCGACTGTTGCCTGTCTGTTCTCGTATCATTTAATGGGCGAATCAGATTGTAATTAGCTCCCTTGTCATTCAACAGGCTTCTGAGAGGAGGGGGGGATTTCTAGCCAATTACCTGTCACGTG
Organism: Triplophysa dalaica; assembly: GCF_015846415.1. Taxonomy (NCBI): domain Eukaryota; kingdom Metazoa; phylum Chordata; class Actinopteri; order Cypriniformes; family Nemacheilidae; genus Triplophysa; species Triplophysa dalaica. The sequence continues at coordinate 665,511 of NC_079559.1, forward strand.
TTTCCTCACCGTCCCTGAGGTGACACAAGCTCCAGTCATCATTATTATTTTATCCATGGAATGACATGTTGTAAGAGGCTGGCGTGACGCTGTGTGAACCGAATGTGGCGTGTTTCCATCTCGCTCAGAATAAAAATTGTGATTGATAACAGCTTTTCATCTAAACTCTGCAGATGACAGCGATGACTGTGATCTCACATAAAGATTCTATAATATTGTGCAGTATTCATATTCCTACATTCTTTATAACCTTGCAATAGAAAAAATTGAAGTTTACTACGGTATTTTCTACCGTTTAATAATTGACTGAAGTAAATATCACAGCAAACTATAGTAGGCAACATTACTTTTTAAAATACACTAAAGTATACTACAGTAAATACCATTGTAGACTACAATATACAATAATATTTACTGTACTGATCAGTAGTATACTAAAGTATACCGCAGTATACTACTGTTTACCAAGTTTACCATTGCATGCTATTTAGTTCACTAGTGTGTACCATAGCACGTTTTATCATTTACTATAGTAAACTTTTGTAAATGTATGTATTTAGTATAGTAAACTATACTATACTGTGTATACTTTTATCATTTACTTTAGGAAACTGTATGAAATATTAGCATTTAGTATAGTACACTCTAGTAAATGAAAGTATTAACTATAGTAAACTAGTATAATTATAAAGTAATACATCACAGAATGTTGTGGATTACAACTTTTTACTAGAGTTTACCAAAGTAAATATCCAAGTATCCCTCAATATACTTTGGTTTACTTTGGTTAAGCATATAACAAATTATACTACAGTTTACTATAGTAAATCTGGTTTAGTCTAGTCAATTGTAGTGTACACTACTCTAGTGTTTATGTGGGTTCATTTCTTATTTCGATGGAATTCAATCATGATGTGATTTATTATCAATACACACCGTGTTCATGTCAAAGACGCTTTATTAGGTTTCACAAACAAGCCGCTCTCTTGCAGTCTAAAGTTTAGCTCCACATATTTAGAGTGGGCGGAGTGTACCCACAATGCCTTGCAGTTAATTGCATCCCGTTTCCAAACAAATCACCTGCAAGATGAAACCCTTGAGTGTTTTTAGCGACAGGCGCATAGGAATTAAAAATGCAACAGCGTCTAGAACATCTCTGAAGAGCAGCTCTGCATGGAGACGGAGCGCGTGTTAGTGCGTGTTAGCACGTGTGCATCTGCATTCCAGACACGCCTCACCTGCGAGAGCAACACGCATTCTGCCGCAACGCTCTTACTGATCTCTGACATCACTGGCTGAATGTAAAGCTGAAACCGAGCGCTCGGAGGTGAGCTCAGCGGGAGGTGAGCTAGCCTCAATAATAGCATCCAATTACCAATTACCTCCCGTGTCTGCGGACCACCCTCCTCATTACACGCGGGCGCACACACACGCCGTACCTGTTGCAACTCAGCGCTGAGACGCAACAAATAGCAGCAGATAAAGATGGCAGCTGTAACAGAGTTTGGGTGGAGGTGAAGATCAGCCAGCAGCTTTTATAGACCGTTAAACGTCTGCGCTAAATCAAAGCAGACGGTGCTTTACGACTGCGCGGCATGCAGGTTCTGTCCGTCTGATAATTGGTTCTCAGGAGAACTGCTGCATCTTCTCTCTCTTATTAGATATAACACACAAACCAGCGTCCTGACCGTTTGTCTTTATGCTCGTTCACTGTTCTCTCTTCTTCTTTGGCCTTTTGCTTGTGTTTAAATTGAATTGTTTTCTTTTCCATGCGTCTGCAGTTATAAATATTAATGGCTCCTCGGGCGGAAGGGATCTTTAATTTTATGGAGTTTTGTAGTGTTAGGGCGAGATGGCAGAGCACCGAGTTTCCATTATGGCATTCAGTGAGCATCTCTCTCTCTCTCCCGAGAGGTCCTCTAAACATTGTTTGTGCCGCTTTAGAGATGTGTGCTTGTTTCTTGCGCAGGAGCCTGAAGCTGAATGGATGCGAGCGTCTCTTGAGTTTAATTGCTGAGCTTGATGAACCTGTGGGGTTTCTGCCAGCACTAAATGAGTTTAAAGAACAAAAACATTCCTGCATAATGACTCGGAGCTCTCCGTCTTACACTCGCACAAGTGCTCTTGTGTCTGCTACTCAAAGTGTGTGTGTGGAGTTGTTTTCATGTCCCGGTGGGGACCTACACACCAACTCATGGGGACTCGTGTCACTGGGACCAAAACCGAGGGGACCCAAAGCTCAGAAATCATACAGAAGGATATCTTTTGAAAATGTAAAAAGTTTTCTATGGTCATTAGGTTTAGGGTATAGAATATACAGTTTGTAAAGTATAAAATTCATTACGCCTATGGACTGTCTCCAGACGTGACATGTCTCGTGTCTCAGCTGAAATAGTTTAATTATAAAAGCGTGTCATATTTGAAAGGGCTGGGCAATTAACCGAAAATGAATCGTGGTCATCAATTCTGCCCCTTTAACACTTACAAAGACAAAACAGTTGATGTAAAACCATCCTTATACTGCTTTCCATTTAGCAGGGATCCTCTCTTTTCTTCTTTTCTTTCCAGCGGTTCAGCTGTGCTATTTCTTTACATTCATTACTTGAATTCAGTTTGAAAGACAAGTTTTAAGTTCTTCCTTGTGTTGTTTCAAAAGTAAATAAGTAATCATCTTGAATGATCCCGAGCTCAATAGTGGACAAAATAATCATGATTATATTTTTTGTCCTAATTGATCAACCTTAATATTTGATAACGTTATAGTTTGTGTAACTCATTTATTGTGCAGCACATGAGTTTCTCCTGCTAGGTTCTGTAACCAGTATGTTGCAAATCATTTTGAGAGGGATAGTTTAATATTACATAAACATTTATTATAAATACATATTTTAATAACATATATGATATTATAATTACAAATCAATAATCCCAATTTGCCTGTTTGTGACATTTGAACATCTTTTCTTATTTTAAAACCAACACTAAACGGCTTTTCCTCACGGATGGTCTGCATTCGGTAATAATGAGCTTAACAAATATTTCAAATTCACATTTAATGTCCAGTTTTTTTCTCATTTGTCAAGTAGACGTGTAATAAGCGGTGTAATGTACAAGCAGTCGGCTGTTATCGTGAAATAAACCCCTTCAGTGTGACACAAGACCCTCCGCTTCACGTCCTGATCACACTGAGGGGATTATTCATGTGATGATAACCGACTGCCTGTACTTTATCACTGAATTATGTTGAATTACAAAAATAGGAATTTTTTGACCAAATCTACTCCTGTTGTAGTGCTACAGGCTCTCTGAAAAACAATCCTGTTATTCCAACTGTGAAAGAAAGAAAATTGCGATGATCTTCAGATGAGAAATAAAGAGCGAGATCAGGACAGAACACTAACAGAGAGAGAGAGAGAGAGAGATTAATATATGAATGTTTGTAGGACAGAAGTGATTTTCTCTCCTCGTGGGCAGATGAAGATTATCTGTCATTCATCAGGGTCATCTGTGTGATCAAATGTCCCTCCGTGTCCGCCGGCTCATCACGACAGAGACGATAGCGGTCTGCTCATGTTTGTCCAGAAGTCCCAGAGCAGATCTGCTGGACAAACATCCGTCCTGTATAATGTACAGACATCATCATCATCACCTCGCTCACATACTGTACTAACAACAACCACACCTGATGTCTGTAAATCATCACAGCGGCTGTGAACGGATGAGAGGTGGAAAGCGTGACGGAATGTTTGTGTTACTCACAGCACAGAAGCTCCTGAAGCACACGGCTGTGGGGTGTTTGTCTTCTCTTACACCGTGTGAGGAGATTCGTGGAGGCCTGGCGGGTTTGTTTTGGATAGGTGATGGGAGGACTCACATCTCACAGTAGGGACACTCGGAATCTGCTTGAAATTCAATTTTAAAAAAGCATTTCTGAATTTCATTTTTATTAGTGTAAAATGCTTTGGCGCAAATAAGACAATTTTGTAAGGCACTATAGGAAAAAAATCATTTGGATTTCATATTCTACTAATATATTTAAAGAGTTTATTTCCAAAATGAGATAATTTTGTTTTAAAAAATATATTTGTATTGTCCATTCCAATAAATATCAATCAAACAGCAGTTGGTTTGTATTGATTTAAGCTATAATAACTCAACAAATTCAGCTAACTAACACAAACAAAACATGATAAAAATTATGATTTAAAAATAAATTTGAACTCATATGAGGGTCAATATAAATGTTGTATCATACTTGTTGAATGTGAGTTGTAGTTGTTGAGAATCCGCTGCAGAAGTGAAAACACAGTTCAGTAACGCATGCTTTCTTCAGTCTGTCTTTGTTGGACATGAATAGATGTTTGAAGACCGACACACAATGACACATTTCTTTATCTCCAGCTGTGTGTCTTTGACAGAACACAAACACAACAGAAGATGCTGACAGTCACTCCCTCGAGACGCTTCACACTTACTTCATAAACGCTTGTTTTGGTACGAGGACCCTCAGAGGAAAACTCTATTGCTCAGACGTTGCTCTTCTACATCTCAATTCTGATATTTACTCATCTCCAGAGTTTCCAACTTTCTCATGTTTTTCTTCAAGTGGTCAAATGACACAGCTAACAGGAATATTCTGGTTTGTTTAAGAGTTAATGTAATGTGTATACAGGATTTAAGGTTGATAAACGCTGTATTTTCCACACAACATTGCATGTTTGTATCTCCTCTTTGGAAAGCTCATGGCTCTGAAAAGCGAGGTGTGCTCTGATTGGCCAGTTCACCAATGTGTAGTGATTGGTGGAATACTGCAAGCGTGTGAGGGAAATGTAACGCCTCTGACCAAATTTGGAACATCAGGTTCCTCTTGTACTAACAGGTACACCATCTTACTTGTGTATACATTTTGGGGGTCGTACTGTGTGTTTCCACCAAACACGAATGAAGCGTTAAGCGCGAGTGATTTACATGTTAAGTTAATGCAAAGACGTGATAAGACATCCTACGGCGGGATTCACGCGAATGAGGCGCCACGAATAGAGCGTTTAGGGCAAGTTGATAAATCTGAACTTTAGGTAAAATCACGCCGCGTAAACCGATCAGGAGTTTGCTCTAGTAGTGATGTGATTGACGTAGACAGCCGAGGCAGAAATCCCAAACAACAATGGAGGACAAAATCATTGTCGCTGTATGTGGATACCTGGAGCTGTACGATACATCTTACTTTTATCAAACAGGAATAGAAAGGATCTTACTTGAAAGAATGGAGGTCTGACAATCTGGTAAGTTGTAAAAAACGCTCATTACTAAATTTGAACTATATATATATATATGAGACTAGAGCAGCCTGGCAGAAGCCCCCCCATGATGTGAATTCCCGTCTGTTGTGAAGTGAATTTTACGCCCGAATGAAGTGAATAAAGTCAAAATGTTCAAGCATCCAACTAAGCCTGAATAGTGTGATTTATTCGCACAAGTCGCGTCTGGTGGGAACGCTCTATTAGTCGAATCAGATCACCAACTGACGTCGATTTGTGGGGTTTTGGTTACACGAGGCGTTGAGGCAGGTCTGGGTGAGCATTCACTCTTAGATAGAACGCATCTTTTGTTCACACACTTTCATTTCTGCAATTTTACGTGTTGAATACATGCTTATAACAAAGACACAGAAAAACACGGATTCGTGCCATATGACCCCTTTAAATAAAAAATAAACATGCATGCAGTTTGAGTCCAGAGTTGTTTATATCAGGAAGGAATTTGAGGATAAATATTTGAGTTGATTTTGAGATAGCTGACGTTTGATTGTAGTTTTGGGTATGTTGGCAAACGCGAGCACAGTTTGAGACATGAGTGAGTTCTGAAGCTCTAGACTGAAGTCTTTTTCTCACTTTCCATTTCATCTCAGTTTTGTTTTGGAGAAACAAGTGAAATGTTGAAGAGATTTTACACGCAAATGTTCCTTCTCATGGGAAACTGTTGATGTTTAAAGAAAGGGAAATTGAAGTGTGTCAGATGTCCAGCGTCTTGTTTTACAGAGAAATGTAAAAGTTAATAAATGATCTTGTACTTTGATTTATTATTCTATGAATAATATGAAATGAATAAAAAAGATTTTTTGTGTGAAATCTGTTTTGGTGAAGAACTGGTGATCGTTGATTCTTAATGTATGAAGACATGTAAGAACAGCTTGAAGCGCACACATGTTCTGTTCGTATGTTATATAATCTCGTGTTAAATCTCTTCTTCGGTGTGGGACGCCCACTCCTCTCAGTCATGTTAATTCCCCCACGGATCAAATGAAAGCCCACTTCATGTTTTTCTTCTTGAATATTCTGTTTCGGTGATTTCGGAAGTTCGCTGGATCATCCGATACGCTGCAGGGATTGTGAGGCGAGCGCTCGTCGTGTTCGGTGGACATACGGAGCACAGTGGCTCCTTCACGCTTGAATTGAATCCACACGCACCTCGCCGGAGAGGATTGTGGGATGGAATGTGATGTGAGAGCAGCGGTCGGACAGCTGGGGTGGAGGTTTATTGCTTTGCCCGTAAAAACTACGCCGCGTTCTCGTGTTCTGGCCGAGCGAGGCTTACGCGTCCACAAGGACCGCGGCCCACATTTCAACACCTGCCAAAACGCTTCCCGCTCGCTCCGAACGGATTTCTCGGCGCTGCATCAGCGTGAGAGCGCTGCGGATGAAGGTCAAGGTGAATTTATCCTTCGGCTAACATTATTTCAGAGAAAATAAACCTTGACGGCAGCTTCCTCTTTTAAATGTCTGGGTTGTGTTCACGTTGGAGCAGTTTAATGGTTTGAGATGATATGGGAATACAGACGGTCGGTGAACAGTCATCCAAACAGCTCCAGGCTCACCTGCATTACAATAAAGACGCTTATTCAAGTGTGCTAGTCGTGAACTTCTGTACGACTAAAAATAAGAAGCGTACTTTCAGACGAATGTCTGTGGACTGGGCACTTGAGTATACTTG